>NW_015165849.1:105076-128802 GCF_001447785.1 Gekko japonicus | reverse complement strand
CTTTGGCAGGGGCGGGCGGGTCCAGTTTGGCGCCCCAAGGGCCAGCTCGCACTTTAGGCGATTGCCTAGTTCGCCCAGCGGGTGAGCCGGCCCTGGTGTCAAGGTTTCAGTTTCGCTTCTCTTTGTTTTGCTTCACTGCTCACCTTGCCATGCTTTAGGGGTGAGGGAATTCCTGAGGGGAGTGTGTGTGGGTTGAGTGCCTGCCTGTAGTAGCCATAATTATTTCTTAAGTTGCACCCCTCAGCCTGTTCTCATGGGATTCAGCCTTGACGACTCTTTCACTAGGCTGGAGTAGATAAGACACCATGTATCTGCCAGGGTTGTCATAGAAACGCTAGTGGCCGAATGCTGACGTATGCATGAGGTGAGGGGGTGCATTGGGTTGGACCTATAACCTCTGAATTTCACGCGCTTTCTTTAGTCCTGACAAAGAACCAGTTCCTATAAGTAAGCACATACCTAATAAAGCATCACTGCCAAGAGTGTTATGGAGAGTGTTTTAACTGGGGATCTGACACTGAGTGAGTGTGAGCTAGCCCAAAGTTTTTTAGCCTCTGGCTCACACATTTTGGTCTTAGCTCAGGAAGGATGGCTCCAGAGCAAACCAATTTATGCAGTAGCCAAATCATTCACTCACAACTTTAATGTCAGTAGCTCACAAAGTAGAACCTTTGCTCACAAGACTCCACAGCTTAGAGGAAGCATTGCAACAGCTCAGTAATGAAAGAAACTTAGGCCCCATTCACACGGAGGATTTGCTGCGGGAGAGCGACGAGTGCATGGTGGATTGTCGAGGTGCAATCACACCGCAACATCTAGGAAGTGAAGCGCACACGTGGCAAACCTGTGGCGTACTGCCGAAAATGCGCGATTAAAAACTACCTGCTTGGAAGTACTAGCAACCGGTTTGCCATGGGCTGCCTCTGGAGTACCTCGGTGTGATCACGCCGGCCGCGGCTTTTCCCTCCGGCCCCTCGTTGATGCGCAGACGCGGAGGGAAGGAACCGTGGCATGCCGCCAATGCATGGGATCATGTTATGGCAGCTCTAATTGCGGCGGAGCAAAAAGCCCCGCCTCCCCCCTGCATTATCCGGCCCGTGTGACCGGGGCCTTACTTACCTTATCCTGCAGCGTCAGCACAGTCACTTTGTGGACATTCAGCTTCACTGTCACTTCGGGCTTGCTTGCACATACGTAGCAGTTAGGATTTGGAGGATCCAAAGCGCAAGGAACAAGCAGCTTTTTTCTTGGATTTGGTTGTTTATTAAGGAATATCTTCGAGGAGGACAGAAAAAGAGTGGTAAATATCTAGCATGTACGAGCACCAAAAAAAAAAAAAGAGAGAGAGAGACAGAGAAAATAACCAGACTTACTGCTCTGCACTGCTCTATTTTTCCCATGAGAATCTTTAAGCCCTCCAGTACTATCAGCCCAGCTATGACGGCATTAGTGGTAGCTATAGCAGGGATGATGTTTCCCGCCATGGCTGCAGAACAAGCAGAAAGAGAGATTTCTCTTGCATGTTAAAAAAAAGAGAGAGAGAGAGACTGAGCAAATACTGGAAAAGGCCAAGGGAAACAATTTGTTCTTACATTTGATATCAAACCGGCTCTTCATGTTCATACTAAAAATATGCATCCTGAGGTTTGCAGCAGCGGTGACAAAGTCCAGCGCAGGAGGATCATCCTGTCAACAAGTTTACCCATTTCACAGGATTTTAAAAAAACAAAAACCCAACACAATTCCTCAGTTTAAACACAAGAAGAAATACTTTTTAGCTATTTATCAAGACTGAATTCACAGTCCAGTCAGCAGTTCTCCTCCATGTGCAACAAGACTATAAGCATTTGCCAACTAACCTTATCCCATGTAAGTTCCGCTCCGTCACCCTTTTCTGTCAGCTGAGCCCTCAGGGTCTCTACACTTTTAGAAAAGAGACGTGCGTAGCTCTTGACATCCAGAACCTGTTGATCTTTAAGGCCCAAAGACGGTTCATTCTGTTGGTCAGATGTATTGTTCTCTTCAAAGGGAATAAGCAGGTTAAGTCAGCAGATGAGGGTGAAACTTGCCCTTTAAAAGCCGTCCCTTAATCCTCCAAATTAATCTTTTTCTAACTTAATTTTTACCCATCCTGGCAAAAAATGGGTCCTAAACACCATCTGCAAATACTTTTCTTTACAAAACAAAACCAGAATCCTGAACTTAATTAATATGCAACAATGGGCTAGATCACACAAACAAGAACATTCCAGGATCTCTCATCACTTGATTCCCAGCTGAGGGGGTGACCCAAATCCATTAGAAAAGCACAATTATGTCTGAAGGTGCTCAGAGATATTTGCTCTGCAGCTGCTTGTGCACACACGCAGTATCAAGTCATGAGTTGCTAGTCTGGCCCTAAGATGCAAGTAATGTTTAAACGTCACCCTTGTTTATAAACATACAGCACTTCTCAACACAGCCTTAGCAAAGTTGGTGAAATGAGACGGACATGTCAAATTCAGAATGACACTGCCGCCTTCTCAAGGGCAACTACCAAATTAATAGAGGGTTTGAGAACTCAAGGATAACAACCACGGTGCCCAAACGTGCACATCACAAACCCCAGTTTCCCTCAAAGGCCTGCCTCTCACCTCAGCTGCTATCAACATTCCCCAAAACTGTTATCCAGTCTTGAAGGATCTAAAGACTTCACAGAGCAGTAAATATAAACACGCAAATGGTGAACACGCACAGCACCAAAACAATGACATTCATAAACAGGACAGCATCATGAATCTGGGTCCCTGTGCCACATGCTGCCTTCCTTCCCCAGGGCTCAAGGTTCGTGGAGTGGCATGCAGGCCTCAGAGCAGTCTCTTCCCCACACAAAGGCCTGGCTGTAAATTTCACCTCTGGGCCTACATTTCCCAGATTCCCTTCCCAGCCCAGGATTGGGCCTGGCGGAATTGGAGGGAAAAGGTTTGTCACTGAGGAGGGCGGGCCTTGGGAAAGGTCATATGAAACTCTCCACGAGGAGGGTCCTCCTCCCAGGAACTGGTGGCAGAGAAGCTGCTATCGGCTGGAGGTGATCCTCCACCCAAGGAGGGTAAGGATTGACCCTGGAAGGGCCAGGTAGGGAAGAATAGCAAGGTAGCCATGTAAGGGAGGCTTTATTTCTTTTTTGCTGGCTTCTTTGACTGTCACGTTTTGCCATGTTTTGGGGAACATACCCAGCATGAAACCTTCTGCCTGTTTTACAACTCCCCCCGCCCCCCAATCTGGCTGATATTTCCTCTTTTTACTTAATAAGCCAGTTGTTTTACCTTGCCTGGGACCTCATGCTTCAAGATCAGTTTGACGGATGCCTGGCAACACCCCACCAGTAGAGGAGTGCTGCATGGATGGATGAGGGAAGGGGCTGCTCTGGTCCTACACTACTTGGGCTCCATCTAGAGCAGAGGTGACAGAGAAGGCCCTTGACTGCTCCAGGGCTGCTGGGAACAGAGGGAAGGACTCCTTGGAGGGGACTTTGGCAAACCGCTGCAGGGCTAATCCCTTCCTCAACAGCCTTCTTTTTTTTTAACAGTTACCACAGGACAAGAAATGCTCACCCTGATTTTGTATTTCATTCCAGTCCAAAGGCATTGGGGGTTTCCGTTTCCTCCAGAGTTTATCCATCGTTAGTAGATACCGGATGTCATCTTTGAAAAGCTTAAAAACAAGATTCGGAAAGCAAGTATAATACGACACGATGTGCCTAGCGTCCCTGTTATTTCCAGAGCATTTCTTTGCCAGCCCACATTCTACTAGGCGATGAGAGCCCCAGGCTTAGTGTGCCTTTACAACAAGAAGACCCATCAAGTGAAGGAAACAGCATATGAAAATGTAGCACCAGGCTAGGGCCCACTGAATTTCTTGGTTTGCCTCTGTCACTAAACCTCTTCTAGAAACACCATAAACAACATCTATCAACCAGTAAAGTATCTACACAGAACTGCAGGTCCCCAAAATATAACTACCAATACATCCCCAAGGGCCAACTTGGGTATGGAATCAGATTCTGAACCTAGAACAACACAGTGACATTGTTCCCCTGCCACGTGACACTGTGCAGTCCCTCTCTATGTCACTGGCCCTTTTTCTCAACACAGATAGCCTTTCACAGGAACCAGTACCTTTGTGAAGAGTTTAACTGGATCATATCCTGTTGATTTTGCCCATTCCTTGGTAGAGATACGTTTAATACCACCGTCTTCATTAGATGCTCTTGCCCTGGCCTCTGCTTCTGCTGGCTCCCCTGTCAAATAACAGTTTACTTACTATTAAGGTCACTCATTTTATCTACAGCACACTGTACTGGCGTATTGCCTCAGGAATATTTGCAGGGTCTCTGGCACTTCTGCAAAATTTTGCCTTCTAAAGAATCAGAATGCTAGCTGCAGCATTTGAAGTATCACACTTCAGTGACTGACACTGGGGGCTCAAAGCAAAACTCAGAGGGAAGCATAAAGGTTCAGAGGAACTTCCGGAAATGTATACTTCCATAGCGGGGACAAAGGAGGAGGAGGAGGAGGAAGAAGAGGAGGAGGAGATTGGATGTATACCTCGCTCTTCACTACCCAAAAGAGTCCCAGAGTGGCTTAAAATCTCCTTTCCCCTCCCCTCCCCACAACAGACACCCGGTGAGGTAGGTGGGGCTGAGAGAGCTCTCTTAATAACTGCTGGTGAGAGAACAGCTTTGAAAGCTTATGACTAACCCAAGGTCACACCAGCAGCTGCATGTGGAAGAGTGGGGAATCAAATCTGGTTTTCCCAGATTAGAGTCCGCATTCCTAACCACTACACCAAACCAGTACACCAAACATTTCTGAGTGGTAGTCAATCGTCTAGGGACAGAAGGCTCTCCCCAATGGGAGGAGCAAGTCTCTAGCTGAATGGACTCTAGCTTGGAATGGAAAAGCAAGAGTCCTGTGGTCTGTTAACCTTTTTATTCAGGCATCAGCTTCTGTGGACTAGAACCCTCTTTCACCAGAGGCATGACATGGCTCCACAGTCAGCAACAAACAGACAATTTTACACTTACAAGCAGCTTCGGGATCAGCTCTGTCAGGGGACACTTCTTGATCAGCATCTTCTTCTCCAAATAACTGACTGCATATTAAAAAAACACAAGGCACATATATTCTTTTCTGGCTAGAGACCGGAGGTTTTTTTACTGAGATATTGTTAAAAGCAAGAGATCAATGTACTTAGTGTTCCGTCCATAAGAAAGACATTCCTAAGGGATGGCTGGCGGGCACATGATACAGTAACTTTGCTAAAGTTATGTTAGTACTGGTCTAATCAGTGCCTGAATGGGAGCTCTCCTGGGAACCCTACGAAGCGGCTTTAGGTTTTTGATTTTTTTTGGGGGGGGGGAATCAATGCATCGGTTTGCTCGCTCTGAAGTATGTGTTCTGTCTTCTTATACTTGGCAGGCCTGCTTTGAGCAAGTCTGCACACTTCCTCCAAGTAAAGCAGAAAAGGGAAGTGAACTTTTTAAAGAAATAGGTGAATGTGAGACATGCAAAGAAACAGAACAGAAGTCTAATTTAAACTGTCTTATATCCAAATTCTGCACACAAACGTAACAAACAAGTCTTCAGTTCTGCAGACTAAATCACAGGGAGCTTTTTTCAGTCAGAGCTTCGGTCTGTTAAGACTTGTTCTGGCAGCAGTTTTCTAGCGTCTCAGGCAGAGGTCCTCCACTTCACCTACTACCTAATCATTTCAAACTGGAGATATTGGGCACGGAACCTGGACGCTTTTGTGTGCAAAACGGGTGCTCTACCCTTGAGCTACACTTCTAGCTTGACCCCCCCACACCTTTGGCCATAATATCTAGCTGCAGTGGTTTTCCAGCAGAGGGAGCCACTCCAGCTGCCCTGGAAAAGGTGGTTATCAGATCCCCTTCCTTAGACTCAAAACTATCAGCCAGTGTAATATATTCTCTTCATGGGAAAGAGGCTGCAACAAACACTGACATTCTTGGATGAAAAGGATTACTGGACCCATTTCAGGCTGGTTTCAGGCTTGATTCTTCTGAGACACAAACCATAATGCTTGCCTCGTCTGGTGATCACTGCTAGGAGATAAGACAGGAGAGTGTGCCCCTTGTTGATTTTCATGGACCTCTCAGAGGTTTTTACTATCATTCATCATGGTATCCTTCTGGCCCAGTTAGCTGAGGCAGGTGTTACAGGTGCCAAGCTCTGGTGGGTTCTGCTCCGAGGTGGTGGACTGAGTGCCAAAAGAGCTGATGGAGAAAACCTGTTCAACCCTTTGGCATTTAAAATACTGATCCTGTAGGGTTCTGTTGTGTCCCCCATGTTATTTAACATATACAGGAAACCGCCGGCAGAATCATCTGGGAACTGAACTAAGGTGGCATTGATATGTGGATGATACTCAACTAGATGTCTCCTTTCCAACTGATCAGGTGAGACAACAGATCCCCTAAAGTAGTGCTTGCAGGTGATAATGGACAGAATGAAAGTCAATAAACTGAAACTCGATGCAGATAAGGGCTCTGGTACACCAAGCACAGAAAGCAGGACTGACACATGCACAGGATGGCAATGCTTTTAGACAGAAAGTTGAAAAAGAACATGCATAGAGCTGGCATTTTTTAAAAAAAGAAAGAAAAGCTTACTTGAATAAATACTTTGCCCACACAATACAATGGATGGGTTCAGAAGGAGTGTTGCGGATTGTACAGCCTGGAAAGGTTTTCTGGGTTGGTTTAGGATGGCATTCGTAACACTCTGTCACTCCCTAAAAGAAACACATGTCCCCCCCCCCCAATGAAGTTAGTGGGAAGCAGTAACCTGAGACCATAATGCCACAGCAACTGACAAAGAGAATGACAATGGTCTCACCTTTTTGATAACAGTCACTTGTCCAAGGTAGCCAGCAGTTCCACTCTCTATAAGGGGGACATCGGCAGCCAGACACATTCGGTTCACATGATTCCGGGCAGCTGGATGCAGAAGAATTATTTATTTAGTTATTTGAAATTTTAGCCCGCCCTTCCCTGCACAGAGAACAATTAGAGAGCAGTCACTGACTGTCCAAATTCTGTCTTCTGGCCTAAACCTGGCCTTCAGTCCATTTCAACTCTGTCCCTTCCTTTCTTAAGCAGTAAATCAAAAAAATATGTTCAGTTCTGCAACTTTTACAAGCAACTCAGATGTGCGGGGGAAAACAACAGCTGTTCTCAACAGGCACTCCTAGAGTACTTGAAGATTTTTGAAATGGGAAGGCTGCCAGAGATTGAAAAAACTTGAATGTAGTTGCAAGTGTGCCCAGGTCAGAAGAAAGCAGAACTCAACACTTCCCATTTCAAGGCTTCGGATCTCATCTGTCTCATACTAGAATGCAAAAATCTCACCTCTGTTATCCAAGGCATTCATAACCAGTGTAAACTGCCGGAAAAACTCCACATTATAGTCAGGGCTGCAGAAAAAGAACACATATCCACAATGAATGTTATGTAGGCGCATTGGTTTACAGTTCATCATAAAGAACAGCAGAGATTAGAGAATCGGTTAATTTAAAAACATTCATGTTGTACGTCCCCAAAACCTTCTACAGCTAAAAAGCTCAGGCCAAATAAAATGACTACTTTTTTGGACCAATAACTGAGCAAATGAGAATCCGGTTGCATTTCCCCCAACTACCTGTTGTTTTCAGATCTGAACTGCTTGCAACATTTCCAGGCAGAAGGTCTTGCAAGATTTGTTTTTTTTTTTTTTGCTTTGAATACCTATGGTTGATGGCCATACATTGCTTCCAAAAGCCTTAAGCATCTACTATACACAACATACAGTTTGGCATATGAACTTGCAATGCATTATATATAATGATCCTACAAAAACCTTCTTACAATCCCTGCACATTCAAAGTATACAATTTCACACTGAAGCAGGACATAATTCCAAATTAAGCAAGTGTATACTTCTTGATTGACATCCATTGTTTTTAAAAATTACTCAGCGTAACAACAGCCATTTGCTTAGTTGCCTGTAGAAGGAATAATTCCCAGGCAGTAAAGCTTTTGTTATTGGGAACAGTTTATTCTTGATGCTCACAGCTACGTTGTGCCACCAGTTATTAACAAAGTTACCATGGGCACACACAGAGAAAATGGACTTGTAACTTCTATATATTTATCTGCAAGCGTTTCAGAAAAGAACGGGACATACTTCATAACGCTGTCGTGATAAGCTGTAATATTCGCTTCTGGACGGAACCGTAAAACACTTTCCTTGGCAACCTGCAAAACAGCCAGAAAACACGCTATTTCATTCAAGTAAAGTTCATGCAGTGCTTAAAAAAAGGGCTCTCATATTTTAAGAATCTATAAGCGAGTATCAGTCAACATTTAGGATGTTTCAATAATTTTATAGAAGATACATTAGAGGCGGAACTATCTGCACCAGTTATAGACAATTTTCTTCCAGCCAACATCTAACAGGTCTACTTTTTTTCTAACACTACACAGACAACTGTCTTGAGTACTTATTGGATGAGGATGAAATTCAATTCCTCTCACCTGTGCTTTTGATCTTCCAACATGTTTCTTTTGAAACAAGAACTGCCTGTTGAGATTACTGACATCGATGGTATCCAGATCAATCTAGAAATACATAAATTGCAAACATTTCAGGTTTGCTCAAATGAATTCACAAAGACAACCCTTCATGCCTGTGTCATGATGAGGAGGAATGCTTCCCACACCTCCACTCTGGTTACCAGCTGCCACCACCATTCAGAAATAGCTTTCCTACCAAGTCCTCCTGGGACTGTCTCAGTTAAGAATACAAGAGAACTCCTCCAGTTAAAATATTCCTTGTAGATGCAAAGCTAAGCACATTCCAAAACAAGAGGACTAATGGGTGAGCTTTCCACCTGCAGGAGTTTTGACCTGAAGTACCACTGAAATGATTCTTCTCTTGAATTCTGAAATGGTAAAGCATGTTTTCCCAAATGCTTTGAATGATACCTAAGTTAGAGAATTCGTCTCTTTGTCTCTACAACATTCAAATGGAAATAAACAACAAACAGTTACACAAATCAGAACAGTGTCTTGCATGGCAAATTCTGAAACATTCAGGATGCAGTTTCATCTGTGTGCACAAGAGCCAAGCCTACAAATGTATGTCTATGATGACTTATGGGATCAACCAAACCACTATGCATTTACTTCAAAGAGACACGCTGCAGCATCAGGACCACATTCTGACCAAGCTGAAAATGGCTAATTATTGCTTCTGTACCTATAGAAGTCTTTGCAGGATAAAAATATTGTAGTATAACCCAGAAATTGACATTACCAATAGAAAGTTTGGGTTCTGACAGTCTCAGAACTATCTGAAAATGAGACATTCTGTACACATGGGAAGTCAGGACATAACAGCAGTGACAATTCAAAAACAGCAACAAGAAATCTTGTATTCATGCAACAGCTGCTATCCTACTTTTATCCTAGCCCTTATCACACTATAAGTAGCTAGGAATCTGACTGGTTTTATTTGCATAACAAAAATAGTCATCATGTGCTGACATGATAATCTGAGGTAGGTGGCAATGCCAAACTAGTACGTCTTAAGTCTACTGGACCATGTTAAATCAAATAAAAACGTGACTGTTAAAAGAAAATGTTACACACCTGCTGCATAAAAATGCGTACCTGAAATTGCAGAAAGAATTCTTCAGCCCTGACAATATCTTTGGCAAAATAAACAGGCACAGTAATCAGGAAATTATGAATTCCAGATTCTGTGATTTCTCTCAAGAAGAGGAGTGCTTTAACACACACACACACACACACACACACACACACACACCCCATATATACCCATGGAAATAATGGCCATTCTATCATTTTGACTGCCTGCCTTAGTTCATGCCTTCATAACACCCGGACTAGATGGCCTATAGGTGGGGATGTTTTGAAGGATGTCTTGGAAGCTTCAAAAGGTACACATGGCTCCTGGGGTCTGTCATCAGATCCACAAATCACCACAGCTTAAGAATCTGCACTGACTTCATAGTACCTCCCACTGTCTCTTCAAGTTGCTCTATTTGCAGTGTCAAACCCTGAACTATCTAGACCCAACATACCTGAGAGACCACCTCCACTTCAATGTCCCACTATGGCCTCCTAGACTGAAACAACTTACGTTTACAGCTGAAAATCCATGTTGTATTAGCAAACACAACACACAGAGCTGCCCATCAACTGCTAAATATCTTTCCCTTCCTCTGCAGCTCACTGGAACACAGCTGTGACCATTTTCCAGAAGTAACATGCATTCGCCTCCAAGTCTCTTGCCATTTTGATTGCCAAGAGGAAGGCGGCACCAGAGGATTTGGAGTTTCTAAGTACCTTCTTACCCACCCTGAGTTTTTGCAGTGTGATGGTCAATATGCTGAACAGTTAAAACAGATTACATACGAGTTGCATCCCAATAGGGGGCAGGTGACCCCAAAACATACATAAAAATTGCACTGCTGGATCAGACCACCCAGTCTAGTGATAAGTGTTCAAGTGTAGCTGATAAAATGCCTCTGGCACCTCAGTTAAAAAGATAGGCATCTTCTGAGGATTATAATCAGCACCTGATATACAAAATTACTATTTATTTACTTCATTTCTGCCATTTTATCCTCACAACAACCCTATGAGTGTAGGTCATTTATTTATTTAATTAGGCTAGGCAGAGTGTGTGTGACCAATGTGTCACAAGGACACCCAGCAAGGCCAGAGTAGGAGATTTGAACTTGGGCCCTCCAGTTCTTAGTCTGTCATTCTGACTACCACAATATACTGTTACTGTTCCCTAACAATCTGGCATTCTGCTTCTGCACATGCAGGTTCCACTCCGTGCAAACGTATCCAACGTGAATGTGGTGCTTTAAAGGGTCTGCCCTCCTGGCCCAGAACAAGTTTCTTCTTATCAAGACTTCCCTGGCATGCTGTGCCCAGAGGTTCAATCTCACACCATTGGTAAAAAATACTGTTTATTATTTGATTTATGCAGAAAGCTTGCACACCACCTTTCCAAAGGCAAGCTCCCAAAATAAAAACAAGTATAATAAACTTAATCAAAAATGACCACTGACATAAAGTTCTTGATTTGAGATTACTAGAAAGAGATGGAGCCACTCTCTGAAAGATGAGAGGAAGCACTCTGTCCAGACAAGGGCGAGCGAGCATCTACCTGGCCCACTACCCTACCTCCAACAGTAGCCAGCCAGAAGCCCCAAAGCAGGAGGGCAGATATAGGGAATGCACCCCCGTCCCGTTGCTGGACCCAGCGGCCTGTCCTGCAGATGGAATGCTCCCTACACAGTCTAGGGTTGCCAGCTTCCAGGTGGGGCCTGGAGATCTCCCGGTATTACAACTGATCTCTAGGCCATAGAGATCAGTTCCCCTTGAGAAAGTCCCCCAAATCCTTCCATCCCTAGGTTCCACCACCCCCAATCTCCAGGAATTTCCCAACCCAGAGTTGGCAACCCTAATGCACACAGAGGCTCCATTTCATATCACAGATAAGGCTTTGCCCGCCTACACCCAACAGTGGCCAGGCAGAGGCCTCTAGAAAGCCCTAAACAGGACCTGAAGAAAGAAAAGGCGGCCCTCCCAGGTGAACTGCCTCTTCACGTGGAGGCTCCACTAGGGCCACTCAAGACGCGCCTCCAAGGATTCGCGCCCTTTTCCCGCAACAACGTCACAAGCCCCACCCACCCGCCGAGTCGGGGAGGGAGGGGGGAGAGCGAACCCCCCCCCCCGCGCGCCTCACCACGTCGATGCTGACGAAGCCGGTGAGCACCAAGTCCTTGAGGAGCTCGCAGCCGATGCCTCCGGCCCCCACCACCAGCAGCCGCGCGCCGGCCACAGCCTCGGCTAGCTCCCCCTGTAAGGCCGCCATCGCCAGCCCGGAGGCCGCCTGCGAGAAGAGCGAAGCGGGCGGGAAAAGAAAAAAAGGGGGGTGGGGGACGGGTGGGGAAAGGCCGGAGAGAAAGAGAATGAGGAGCGAAAAGGTGGGGCGAGGGGCCGCGCATGCGCTCCTCCATCGCTCGCGGGGCCATAGAGGCGGCCCAGCGTGGCCTCTTGGTTCAAGTGGCGCTTCCTCTAGCGGCGTGGAGGGGAGCTGCATGTGGAGACGCCGCTTTTCCTCGTGGAGGGATGGAGAGGGTCTGTTGTTTAAAAGGGTAAAGGCCTTGTGACTACTTTGGACCAACCCCCCCCCCCCCCCATCTTGCTGCTTTAAGATTGGCTGGGTGAGTCAAAGTCTCTTGCAAACAAAAATCCAGACGCGCCTTGAGGACTAGCAACATGTATTTCAATATGTGCTCTTGTGAGTCACAGCTCACTTCTTCTGGTATGTGGAAAGAGGGTTGCCAAGTCCTGGCTGGGAAATTCCTGGGGATCTGAGGGGGGGTGTCCCTTGTGGAAGTCACATGACAGGAGAAATGCCAAATTTTTAACAGAACAAAGTTTGAGTCCAGTGGCACCTTTAAGACCAAAAAAGTTTAATTCTGTGCAAAATTAAACTTTGTTGGTCTTAAAAGTGCATTGGACTCAAACTTCGTTCTGTTGCTTCAGACCAACATGGCTACCCACCTGAATTCATCTTCATGCAAGTTTTTAACATCACTGTTTATTATTTAAGTCATTTTGTACCCCATCTTTCTCCCCAATGGGCCCCCCCAAAAAAACAGCTTCCATCGTTTCCCTCACCTTCATTTTATCCTAAAAATCCCACGAGGTACACTGAGAGTGACTGGCCCAATGTCACCCAACAAGGTACCATGATGGCACCAGTAAGGATGTGAACCCAGGTCTTCTAGATACTAGTCTGACTCTCCCACCACACCACACTGGCTCTATGTTGTCAACACTGGGATCTTAGGCAGCAGATCAAAAGAGCTGGGGCCCAGGAAAGTCAAACACTGGCAGGTCACTGTAGCAAGGAACAAGCCAAGGATCAGAGCAATAGAAGACTCCTCTCCACCGCCAAGTTTTCTGTGTATTTGCCAATCTGATACTCTTCTCAGCCTGCAGACAGAGACAGGAAGGCAGGAAACATGGCACCCTAGCATCACATATCTTTCTAAAGGGCAACCCTTCCTCAAATGGTGGCTCTGTAGGGACTCACGACTTAGCTTCAGGGGCCTCTGTGATCATGGCTTGAAGACCATTGGTCTCCAGAGTCTGCTAAAAGTATTTCATATCACCCGTGACTTGATCATTTTTAACAGGAGATATTGGGGATTGAACTTGGAAACTTCTTCCTATAAGGCAGCTCTGCCAGTGAGCCATAGCCACTCCCTTCTGGTAGACTACTTGTTACAGCAAGACAGGCAGGAAAGCTGGAAGCTAGGATGAGTTTTTGCTTGATGTGATCAAACTAGGAAAGGGCCTGAGAACATACATCTCCTACTTGAGGTGGATACCCAGCAGCTCTGGCCCAGGGTACCATGCATGGCTTGGACCCAAAGAACCTTTGACACTGAGCACTGGGAAGGGCAAGGAAGTATCTTGGGAGGGTAGCTACAAGAGCGGATGTGGCCCACTGGCTGTGGACCTGTCCTTCAGAGATTCACATGTACAGAGAAATGCCTTTTGAAGGAACCTGGGAAAGCACGGGGAGAGCAGACAGTTGCCCCAAAGAATAATTGGTAGCATCATACCTTTTTAACTCGGCCCCATCTCTGATGACTTCTCTAGAAAGGACTGCCCTCTGCCTTTCCTAAGGACATTTGCTGCTTGCGAAGCTCCGAACAAATCAGCCAGCATACAACTTCAGTAAAGTAAGCCTTTGACCACAACTGAGCCACAGGCACAGGACTAAGGTTTTACTTTGTGCTGAATTGTACAGAGATAGGAAGGCAGGATGTATTTAGGTAAGTTATATTCAGCCTTTGCCCCCTTCTCTCAAGGAGGCTAGCAACAATCCTAAAAACATTAAAACCATCTGTAGAATGCAATAGGACAAAATCACTCAGATCCTTCCAGAACAGAAATTTCTTGAGCATTCTGTCTGTAGCAGCAGCAGCCGCACTTCCCACGTTCTACAGCCTGGAGGCAGCCACTGGAAAGTCCCCCACAATTTTACCTCAGCCAATGCATGTTCCTGGGGGAAGGCCTTGCCCACTAATCTTCAGGACCAGGCAAAATGATATGAAAGTGGTGCTTCCGGTATTTTGGACCCAAGCCTGGAAATTGGATGTTTTTCAGTAAACACAACTTTCAGCCTTCTGTTTGTGAGGAACACACAAGACATTGCTTTTGGAGTAATAAAATACAAATTTATTTATACAAGAGATTAAATGGGATTTATTTAAACAGCTGCTGATCCGGATCTTCTTGTACAAAAATAAATTCTTCCAGGGGCACTGGATGATTAACTGGCCAGCAGCTCTTCTCACACGTATATATCAGTGCTGTTCCAAATTCCACTGACCAATCTAAGGAGAGGGAAGGGAAAAAAGCAGGTTTGCCGTTATAAAACCCTATTAGTTCCACAGCCCTTAAGACATTTGTGAAAAGGTCATTTAACTAACACAAGTGAATTTTCCCTCTGAATACTTTTAGCACATCTGCACAATTAAAAAAAAAAGCTATTGCAGGGGATAGCAAAATACAGTCCCTTTGGATTCAGAATAAATTCTAGTGTCCATCGGCATTTTAAAGACTAGGATAAGGAAGCTATGACTCATGAAATCTTGTACTGGAATAAGTTTTGTTAAGACTGTAGGTTTAGTTTTGCTGCCACAGACT
This sequence comes from Gekko japonicus, assembly GCF_001447785.1. Classification (NCBI taxonomy): domain Eukaryota; kingdom Metazoa; phylum Chordata; class Lepidosauria; order Squamata; family Gekkonidae; genus Gekko; species Gekko japonicus. The sequence goes on along the minus strand of NW_015165849.1, from coordinate 113,990 downwards.
AATGTGGTCACCACGGCATTCAGCAACTGTAGCGTTTTTCAGGACTTGTAGCATTAAATGCAAGACATACAAGATGATACCTAAGACAGCTTACAGTTCAATCATTTGCTAAGTCAGCCATGTACTGAAATAAACGTGCTTAAGCACACTCAGCTCTGGCTAGGATCTCCTGATTTGCAGGTAATGAAGATTTGTGCTTGAAGGGGTTGGTGGCTACACAGCTCTTTTCCAGCCACATGTAATGAAAGCTTATTTTTAACAAGCAATAGATACAACACCATCGGGCAAGAAGAGGTCAAGGATGACCATCTTGTCCAACTGCCACCAACTAAGGTCAAATGGACACACGCACACCACCAGCAAGCTGGCCCTTGACTACCTCAGAGTAATCCACAAAATCCAGACTGCTGCATGCCTGGCTTAAACAAAGAACAGGAGTAAATGAAGTCCCCTAAAGGAGCCTAGCAGGACAGAGCCACAGCCATCAGCATGGGTGCTGCAGCCATTTCATCCCTGCAAGGAAATTCCAGGCTCTTCCCTGAAACACTGAGCTTCCATTACATTAAAAAAACTGAAGTCTCTCTCCACCCTTTCATACCAGGTTATATGGCAGAAAACTGCTGAAGGTGAACACAGGCAGACTGCTTCAATTGTGGTGCATCAGTGATATGTATAGTCAAGATAAGCAGATGTGCTGTTTAACAACACGGGGACAAGGGACTTGTGATACGGCATTGTAATGAAGCAATAGTTAATCCTGATGATGTCAGTAAACAGTGGGAGATGGTAAAGTCAGGACCAGAATGGAACTGGCTCCTCTGGACTGGAAAATCCAGGAAGGGAATGAGTTCACCGAAGCACCATCTCCTACTGTGTGGTTCCTTTACTGTAATTCCATATGCAGTTTCTGCCAAAACAGCATCAACTGGTGAGTAGAGAAGAGCTCCTGTGTAGAACCAACCCAGGTCTTCAGGCCAGGGAGTACGAAGGCTCTGAGAGAGTTGCCAAGCCTTTGGGCCCAAACCCCACGACAGCAAAACTGGCCCCAAAAGGGAGTCTCATAAAAGCCCATTTTTCACCCACCCCTAGATCTTCCCTCCAGTGTGGCAATTGCCAGTGTCCTACACAATTATTGTCATGTTTGAAATATTAAATCTGTACTACTCTCATCTGTATATAAATTAGCATTTGATGGCTCTCTCAAGGCCTCTGTCTGGAATTGTATTAAATATTCTTCAGAAAAGAATGAAAAGCCATCTGCTGCCCTCTTAATTATAGCTCAAACAAGACCTAAGCTGAGAATGAAACACCTGTATTGATTTAAAAGCAGAGGATGGGGGAAACAGGTACATAAAAGATGCATGATGCAAATTGTCCCTGAGGGAGTCTTCTGAGAGAGATTGGGGGGTGGGAACTCCTTCATCTCAATGGGGCACATTTGAGAGAAGGCCCCAGAGGACTGGCCTGCACCTGTATGTGCCAGACAAGAGGCTGTGTGTACCCTTGGAGTGCCAGAGACTCATTTCCCACTTGCTATGATGCACCACACACACTTTGGTTCCCTACAAAAGCTGCTTTAGCAGAGATTGTATTTGATTCACTGACTGCACATTTCAAAGTATCTAAGAAACAGTTTGACCTGCCCATGGTGTGAAATGCTACTGTCACAGCTGGCCAGTTTTACACAGAAATTGTAATAGAGCTTTGCTTACCTTTATCCCTGTTCTTCAGCATGTTGACCAGGGCGGGCATAAGCTGAAATTCAAAGATTCTCTTGCTTTTGCAGTTATGGCAGGGCGGGACCGCTGTCTTGATGTCTGATGAGGGGCATGTTATAAGTAAAGGCTGGCCACCCCAGGAATACCTGAGAAGACAGAAACACACACACACGTGTCAGCATTTAATCCCAGTGTACAAGACATGCCTCACATCTGCATGAGACTAGCCCCCTCCGCCCTCTCTTTCTCACTGATGATACCCAGCGGTCCTCAGCCAGAGCCAGGGCGTCCTCCAACCTGGTGGAACTCTCTGCCAAATAACACCCATGCCCTGGGGGACTTAGTGCAATTCTGCAGGGCCTGTAAGACAGCGATGTTCTGCTAGGCGTTTGGTTGAGGACAGAGACGGTTTCCATTCCACCTGTCTCGCCCCTTTTTTTCCCGCCCCGCCCCCCCCGTCCCCCCCCCCCCGGCAGTTATACAACTGGAACTTTTTGTGTCATCAAGTTAGGCCAATTACTTCAACCGAGAGCCAGTAGGGCATAGTGGTTGGAGGGCTGGGCTGCGACTGGGGAGGCAGAGGTCCAATTCCCCATTCCACGACTCACAGAACCTCACTGGGAGACCGTGGGCCAGGCATTCTTTCTCAGTTTAAGCTACTTCACAGGGCTGTTATTCTGAGGATAAAATGGAGGCGAGGTGAACTGTAGGGCAGTGCAGGAATCTCCTGCCTGGAGAATTGGTAACCCAAAAGTGTTTGTGTGCTAAGAGAAGTCTGGTGATTCCTACGTAGTCAGTGTTGTGACCTTGGCAGATAACAGAGAGCTTACACACACACGCACACACAAACATTCCTTAAGGATGCTCTAATGCTTGTAACTCCCGGTGTATAAATAAAGCTGCTGCGTGAGAGAAGGGGGTTCCTTCCTTCCTTCCTTCCTTCCTTCCTTCAGATCAGTTCCTGCAGCCATTTGTGTCCTGTCGTCTTTGCATCGTGAACCCTGCACCCCACACCCCAAGGAGCAGCACCACAGTGAACAATGTCATAAGCACCTTTAAGACCACTGGACTCAAACTTTGTTCTGCTACTTCAGACCAACTCAGCTACCCCACCTGAATGTTGTAATGTAAATATCTAAAATATCTCTTGGCCACTGACCAAACCTTGACGGAGCAGATTTGCTATTTTCCTATAGCTGCCTTCTTGGTATTGCAGTCACCTTTCAACAGTTCTCTACACACACACACACACACAGAGTCACCTTTCAACAGTTCTACACACACACACACACACACACACACACACACACCCCTTACTTGGGTGGATGTTACCTTTCCTACTACTCTACCGGCTGAACAAAGTTTATTTATTAAAATATTTATACCACACCTTTCATTTCAGCCCAGTTTTAAAGCTCTCTTCCAATGTAAGGGGCCTTTTAAGTGGATCTTCCATCAGAGGAAGAGCCCACTACTTTTAAGAAGTGTCTCAAGACAGAACCAGTCAATTCTTGTCTAGTGCTCCCCTCCTTAACAGGGGGACCTTGAAATTGGTCATCCTACCTTAAGATCTGTTCTTGACAAGGGGCGATCCTTTTCATAAACTTGTGGAACACTTCATCTCTCTTTTCAACATCACTCTTCTCATATTTCTCACCTAAACTGTCCACCATGTTGCTGAGAATAAGAGAGTCATTGAGTTACACGGATGAACACATTCCAATTGGAACACATTCCAATTTTACAATATTCCTTTTCAAACTAGATCATCATGTAAGCAATTTTCTCTTTTAGGTGATTTAGCCTGTACTTAATTCTTGGAGGCTTCTATATATTAAGCATTTGATTGTTACCTTTAAATATGAATGTATGTTTGTAATTTTTATAGTATAATAACCAATTGACCTATTTTCAGCTTTCTGAGGAAGAATCATCGAAACGAAGAGTGAAATCCAGAACCTTCGTCTCTTACTCTAGTGTTATACTCTAGTCTGTAATTACATACTGATTCTTGTGGGGACAGCGAGCCTCTGGAGGCATGCCCGGAGTTCAATGTTCCCACAGGGAGATTGGGCAGTAGTGCGCGGTTACATCTGCTGAATGGCCTTTCGAGGATTGCCCAAGTGTCTGGGGGGTGGGACAGACAAGCTTCTGCAGATCTGTGTGTTGTGTCGTTCATTTGAACCCTCAAGCCTTCAGATTCTTGTAACCATTTTTGTAAACTGATGTTACTTACTTGTTACTAATGTGAATTATATTTTGTCTGCATTGTTTATGCAGTGTGTTCTTGTTCTATAGTCTCACCTTTCTGACATCAACAGTTCCAAATTGACACCCTCCCTCTGTTGATACTCCTTTAAGAGTTTTTGGGCATGATCTGTATCATCATTGCCAAGGTAATCGTCTTCCTCCACGGCGCTGATATAGTATGGTTGCCACATGGGAATGTTTTGCTCTTCCCCAGACGGATTATCAGTGCATGAGAGGCAGGAGATGCCTGGGACTTCTTGCAGGCTAAGACCCTGCAACTGAGATGCGCAGTCTCCCTCTCCGGGGAAGGGATCTGATGCTGCCAGCAAGCCAAGGCTTGGGCTGCACGTGTCCTCAGATGATGCCACATTGTTGTCTTCCCCCCAGTCATCCGCTCCATCATACCAGTCCTTGGCTGCAATCCGGCTTTCTTGCTTCTGAGAACACAAGAATGCAATTGTAGGTGTTCCAGGCATATTTTAACATGATGCAAGTCAGAAGATAAGCTTTACATGTAGCTGCAAACTTACAGACATCTTAAAAAATGACCACTATTGAAGTGAGGTATGTGATTACCTTGTTAAGGCTGCACCTAATAAATTTTGGGAATGAAGAATCATAGAACACAGCGAGACTCATCTGAGTATAAATTCAGTTGGGTAGCCCTGTTGGTCTGAAGCAGCAGAACAAGCTTTGAGGCCACTGGCACCTTTAAGACCAACAAAGCTTTATTCAAAGTATAAGCTTCCGTGTGCATGCACATGTGACTGTGACTGGCCCTTCCTAATGGCTGCCCCCCACAGTTCCCTCTAAGCTGTGCTATGGGGCACTGGTGCACAAAATTGTAACAGGCAGCACAGGGATTACTGCTTTCAGCCTGCAAGGCATTTTCCCCTTCCTTAGAAACAATGGAGGATGGGGTACCTCCTTCTGGGGCCCAGAGAGTTGGACCCCCTGGTCCAATCTTTTTGAAACTGGGATCCAATCTTTTTGAAACTTTTTGAAACTATTCTTGCGATAGCTACGAGAGTAGAAATTAATACTCTTTTGCTTTTATTTTCAATAGGTATGGACCAAAATTCCAAAACAACTGACTCCAGTGTAACAGGTAAGTCATATCCCGTAATTATTCAAATTTGTTGTAAAATCTGGTTCCAAAAGATCTGAATAGGTGGACAATACCACCAGCAATGTGTAAAGTCCCCAATTTGTCCCCAGTTTTCCCAGCATTTGGCTGGGATATTTGAATTTATTCTATGTAGCCTAGCAGGGGATACCATCTATGCAAAACTTTAAAAGTATTGAAACGGATATTAAATACCTTAGATGTATTATTCGGTGAGGCCCATATTGAATGCCAGTTTTCCTCAGTGAGAGGAACAGTACATTTCAACTGCTGTTGTTTTTGAGAACTAAGCATCTTCTCCTTAGATTTAACCAGAAGGATTTTGTATAATTTTGATATTAAGCCCTTTCCCTCCCCTACTGAATCTTTTAAAATTGACTCAAAATCCGTAAGTGGTCTTGAAAAGACCTCTACACATTGAAAGGCATGACGTAAACTGCTTATTTATAAAGACCAAATCCAAGGGATATTTTCTCCAACTTTTCTTTCTAACTCAATCTTATTTAATGGTGTTCCTTTATTTGTTGTCTATTATATGCTTAACACCTGCCTGTTTCCACGACATAAATGCATTTAGCTCTTTGCCAGGTAAAACCCATTCTTGGTTTGTATAAGTGGATAGTTGGGAATTTGGTGGTATTAAAAAGTTTCTGTTGTAATCCCGAATTTCCAAAGAATGTTTTAAAACTTCATTCTGTAAAGACATAATATGTCTATATTTAGGTAAGTTCCAGTATAATTCAGAGAGTGCATAAGGTTCCACATCAGATTCTTCTATTTGTTGCCCATTTAGCATTTTGTTTTGTGTTAAGATTCTGACAATGTTTGCCAGGTGGGTTGCTTCATAATATGTATACAGATCTGGAAAATTTAAGCCACCTTCTTTGGTTAAGCATCTTAATGTGGAGAATTTTATCCTAGGTCTTTTATAACCCCCAAAAAATTATTCATAGTTTTTTGCCAGTTGGCAAGATCTTTTTTACAAATACATACCGGGATTGCGCTAAATAAAAATAAATATTTTGGTAAAATAAAACTTTTAAAAATACTAATTCTATCAGCCCAAGAAAAACTGCTTTTATGCCAACTTTTTAACTGCTTTTTGGTGTCTTCATACAGGTTACCACAGTTACATTTAACAGGCCCTGCAAGTCAGGTGGAATTAGAATCCCCAAACATCTCCATTGTGTATATGGAAGCCCAAACAATTAATGCTGGGAGCTATGGAGTCTGCTCCCCACGCTCCCTTGACCTTCCCCCCCCCCAAGCCTCTATGGCTCAGTACATCTCTAATCTAACAATCCCACTTTAAAAGATTCAATCTTTTCCCCTCCGCTGTTGTCTTAAGCAGATATAGGGGTATCCCCTATAGGGACAGAACCTGTAACTGCCTCTATAGTGAACCTGATTCAGTTGCTCATACCCTTCTACGTTGTCCCCAATATTTTACCATGCGTAGCCACCTGATTAGTCCCCATTTACCTACCACAAGGAATCCAACTGACAACGATCTTAAAATTTTATTGTCTGATAAGTTCTCGGCAATTACTTTGTCTGTTGCCGAATTCTTAGCCTATGTCTGGAAGCTTAGGGTAAGGGCGTACAAGCCCTAACCCCCCTGTGTTCTTTAGAACTGTTATATTCTTAACTGAGTATATTATTTCCGAGAGGTTTCTAAATGATCCTTTGTTGGGGCAGCTTGGTGTAATTTATCATGAACCATTAATCTGTTTATTTGTTTTTCTAATGGTTTCACTGCCCTTCTTGTTGCTGTGTTATGCCAATAAAGGTTTATGTATGTAGAAACCCAATCAAATGGAAATTTTTCCTGTAGTCTTTTTGAAAGGACCTCATCAAGCATAATGGGGATAATTTTGGATTTAGCTATATTACCCCTTAAGACCAGTTAATAATTGTGACTCTGGAAAAACCTTGATCTTAAAGATGTTTCTGGATTGGCCAAGTATATTAATAAATCATCCGCATACAGGCTTATTGTATGTACTCATTGGCCAGTTTTAATGCCTGCAATTCCTGGATCAGTCCTGATCTTGTTTGCAAGAGGATCTATGGACAAGGCAAAAAGCAATGGTGACAAGGGGCACCCTTGTCTGGTACCCCTATTCATCCTTATCTTTCTACTGAGCACATTATTTACTCGGATTTTTGCAGAAGGAGTATTGTAAATAGCCTCAATAGCATTCCTAAACCGTCCTCCAAATCTCATTCTATCCAGAAGCTGTTTTAAATAATTAATTTCAATACTGTCGAAGGCCTTTTCCAAATCTACTGTGAGTAGAATAGATTTCTGTTTCTTAGACTTGCAAGAAGCAATGATATTTAAAGTTCGGTAAATATTATCCATCATAGAACAACTGGGAATAAAGCCAGTTTGGTCAGAATCAATATATTCTGCCATTACTTTTTGCAATCTGTTTGCTATTTTTTAAAATAACATTTTATTTTTAACTAAGACAAACAAACATACACAAGTTGGGGGGGGTTCCATTTCATCATTAAAGTATCTAGTTAAGTATCTCATACAATGTCTATATATCTATTTTCTACATTTCACCCCATTTCCATATATACTCTTTTGCAATTGATCCAAAATAAGGTTCCTGTTCCTTTCAAAATGGTTATATGTCAGTCTAACTTATAAGATCTTTAAAAATTATATAGTCTCTCTTGTCCAAAGGGTATTGACCTTCTTCTCTTGAAAATAAGTGTAATCTCACATATCCAGAAAGTTTTAACCATTTTTGGACGATTTCATCCTCTTCTTTATTCTCTGGTTTCTCCTCTTAAGGTCTTAATTCTGTGTCTTTTCCCCTCGTATGTAAGGAAAATAACTTCTAGAAGTAGCCCTCTATATTCAATTCTTTGGATGGTTTGAGGTTCCATAAATTCTTTATTTTCCTCTCTCTGAAGGAAAATTTCATTTTCTGCTTTAAGGATTTAATCTCTTGTCATTCTTTCATATAATCTCACATTCTGTTCTCCAAGCATTTTGTTTCTTTTTGTATACATTGTGTTCATTCTGTAGGCCGTGTCATTTTGCTTGCAGGCTTCACCTGTATTTTCTGTATCCATATCTCTCACAAAGATGTATGCCCTGTCAGTTTTCTCTCTCAGATGGCTGATCTTCTGCTGTAGAAGTAAATCTAGCTTAGATTGCAAAGAGTCCAGAGCCGTTTTCACAGCTTTTTCTACTATTGGAGTAATTTTTTCTTGTAAAGAAAGTTGGAGATCTGTCACGATTGGTGTTAGAACATTTTCCCCTTCTTCTACTCCAGCCATTTTAAAATATATATTTTTTAGGTCAAAAGACTTTTTATTTTCCATCATTATCACATTTTAATCTTTTTATCAATTGGTTGAATATTCCCTTTTCCCTCCCTCCCCCGAAAGGCTTCCCGCAATGCACTTCCCTCATGTCCCACATAGATAAACTCAGGATAACATCAAGTACTTAATATTGTTCTAAACATAGTAAATTTTGTCTCACGTCCCAGTTCTTTTCTAAATATATCTTAAAGTCCTTCCATTCTTCAAAAAATTCTTGGTCCTCTTTATTGTTCAACTTTTTGGTTATTTTGTCCATCTCAGCCATGAACAGAACTTTTTGTATCCATTCTTCCAGATCTGGTATTTTTTCTTGCTTCCAATATTGAGCATATATCATTCTTGCCGTTGTTATCAAATACCAGAACAGTGTCTTTTTTGTTACATTCAGTTCTTCCATTTTTAAACCTAAGAGCAGAATTTCAGGTGTTTTCTTAAAAGAACATTTTAGAATCTTTTGCATTTCACTGTGGAC
>NW_015165849.1:101554-102199 GCF_001447785.1 Gekko japonicus | reverse complement strand
ATTGCTAATTCCCCTGACATCCATATCATATCAATCCTCGAAAAAGAATTGTGTCTATTGGAGTAAAAAGTAAAGTCTTTTTTAGTAGGGTTCCATTTTCTCCACACATCTTCCAATTTCTCTTGTTGTACTAAGTCGAAAAAAATCTTTGGCAATTTACCAGTTTGTCCGTGTCCCTTTTGCGGTTGTCTATCCAAAACTTCAACTGTCCCGTTGTAGTCTCCAGCCATAATTACTTGTTCATAAGTTTGTTGTTGCATTTGGTTTGCCAAGTCTTTAAAAAAAAATTCCTTTGCTCCGTTGGGTGCATATATATTTACTATCAGTATTTTCTTCTGTTGTTCTAAAATTTCCACCCCTACGTATCTTCCTTCAGAGTCTTTGAAAATTTCTTTCGGTTGCAGTGCTGTATTAACATAAGTGACAACTCCTTTTTTCTTATTTACAGCCAGAGAATAAAATTCTTCTCCCAAAACTTTGTTTATTAAAAGTTTTTCATTTTGTCTTTTAATATGAGTTTCTTGCAAGCATATCACGTTGCATTTTTGTTTTTGTATCCAACACTTAATTCTATTTCTCTTATTGGGTGAATTAAGTCGATTAACATTCCATGACAACAGCTTAACTTCCATTGTGCAGTTTTTT
>NW_015165849.1:82369-100757 GCF_001447785.1 Gekko japonicus | reverse complement strand
CTGTGCGCTTGTGCTTACATCCGGTTCCCCGCTTGTCCTCTTCCGACTCTTTCCGGTTGTTCCAGTCCTCTCTAGGAACGGTATTCACTGGTTGTCTGTCGTCGGAAGAGATTTATTGGTACTCCGTCCCTTTTCTTCCCGCGATGATTTTCGTCAGTTTCGTTTTTCAGTTGCGCGCTTATCTCTAGCTAGCCGCAAGAATGTTCAACAATAGCGCTTTTCCCGTTTTTAAAGCCTTAAATCAAATCATTTTTTTCCCGGAATTAGTCTCTGGGTTCATCTATTCGTTATCTGCTCAACCACACAGTTCAAATCGTGTTAAAGTCAAAAACAGGTAAGCGGAGCGTTTAATTGTTATCTCGCTCGTCTATACTGGGATTGCATTGCTTCTTTTAGTTCACTCACTTTTCCCCTTGCTGAAGAAATCGGCTGATGACGGATTTATGCTGGTAAACCAACTCGGAACGGCTCCTTTAGTGATGCTAGGCATTCGCCCTCTTCATGGGAGGAGATCAAAGCCTAAAACAAGCTTCTTCCGAAACTTGATCAGGCCGATCTCTTACTCCCGCTTGGGCACAGCTGCCTGCTGGACACCCCCCTCTCTGGGGAGCGTTGCTTTGGGCTATAAACTGCCCAAACTGTCTAAAGAGCCGCCGACCACCCCCGGAGAGTCGCGGGAGTGCTCTAATTCGCCATCTTGGCACGACCGGAAGCCCCCAACCATTTTAAAATATTGAGTTAAAAGCAGAGAATCTCTCCAGCTCTTTGTCAATAAAATCTCTACAATTACAGAGCTTTCTATGCTTACCCAATTACATTAAAAACAATATGGTTCACAGGCAAGGGAGACAGTCTTATCATTTAGATGTAATACAGACTTATCAATTGTTTACAAGGACCTCAGAACATAATATAATTTACAATTTTCAACAAACCGCAAAAGTATACACAATGAGCTATAAGGAGATGACGTAGTGAAAGTTAAAAAATATATGCTTAATAGTTCATAATTCTTCCTTCTTCCTTCTTGATTTTAGTTTATGGTCCAAATAATAAGATGTAGATATTTATAATCCAAATTAAACGTCTTTCTTTGGCTCAGTTATAATTTCAGGGAAGATAGGTTTCTATTTCAATAGTATAGAGTCTGATGCTTATTACAGTATTCCAAAGATTTATAATCCACAATATGGTTTTGTAATCCAAAATATAATAATATCACATTTATAAATCCGTTTCACAATTTTCTTCAGACATCAATCTTCTCTTCTTTAGCCCAGTAAATTTATTAAGAAAGTTCCTTTCTCTTCTTTTTATAGCCGCTTTAGAGAAGGGGGGGGAGAAGGATTCCTCACCCCTCCCTTTCTTTCCCCCCTTACAAACGATTTAAAGGGCTTAATCAGTGGGAAAGTTCTTACTAATGTTTTTTATTTATTTATTATTTCAATTTGTTTCCTGCCTTGCCACAGAACTGGTTCAAGGCGGCTAACAGCATTAAAACACTAAGACAATAAATACATTAAAATACTATGGAGAATAAATACAACTGCCAAAGCAACTAAACAGTACTAATGATAATGATGATGATGGCAGCGTATTGCAATTAAGGTTACTCATGGTGATTTATCTTCTTGTTTTGGGGGGTTTTTTTGCTGAGATGTTCTGTTTCCTCCTTGCTTCAGGAGTCACGAGTTCACGTCCATGACTGCCATGGACGCTCTCACTGAGATTTTGCTGGAGGCAGTCTCAGACTTCCACCCGCTTGCTGTCACCCGCAGGGAGTCCGAGTCAAGCCCCTTGCCACAAGCTCCTCTCCGGAGAGCTCACTGGAGTTCGGGAGTCCCTGAACCCCTCTTCAGGATCCAGTGATCTGGTGGCATCACAGGAGCAAGTCCCGAAGCCAACTCTTCTTGTTGCGCAGAAAACGGAAAGTAATTTGCTAATATTTTAGAAAATATTTTGGCATCACAGTTTAATAGAGCTGTTGGTCTGTATGATGCCAGGGATTTCCAGTTTTTGTTTTCTTTTGGAATTGTAATTATATGCGCTTCTTCCCAAGATGACGGTTTTGAACCTTTGTTTAAGATAACATTACAGAGATTAGTGAAGGGTTCTATCAGGTCTCTACAAAAAGTTTTATAAAATTCTGGAGTGAACCCATCACATCCTGGAGCAGTACTTGATTTCATTTGTTCAACACCTTCTTGTACTTTAATAGGCATATCTAAAAATTGCTGATGCTCAATTGTGAGCTCTTTGCATGCTTTACTGCCATAAAGGAATTTCCTCTGCTATATTTGACCTATAATGCTGTTTGTCATATCTCACTAAAAAACACAAAGCAGACTGCAAGAGTTTTTTCTCCCCTAAGTGCAGGTATGTTTTCAAAGGCTCAGCACAGGGTGATGGTCTGAGGCCAGGTAGACCTCCGGAGGACAGATCTACCAATACAGTGGAAGGGGGGGGGGTTAGACCTGTTCTCCGGAGGACAGGTCTACCAGTATAGTGAAAAGGGGTGGGTGAAATTTGACTTGATTCTGTTTTCTCGTATAATGTTTAAATTATTCTTAAAATATTGTTTAAATATAATTTAAAAGAATTTATTCTGACATTTTTACAAGGTTATGGAAGTAATCTTCCTAATTTACGTAATAATGTAAACTCACTCACAACTTTAACTCGCTCACAACTTTAATGCTACTAGCCTTTTTTGCTCACGACGTAGAATTTCTGCTCAAAACACTGTGGAGCTTAGAAGGAACAATGCGCCCCCACCCCCTTTTTTCCTGTAAGTGGGGCTTGGGAAGATTTCGTTTCATTGTGTCTGACAAAGTGTTCTTGCACACAAAACCTTATACTTTGAAAATAACTTTGTTGGTCTTAAAGGTGCCACTGGACTCTAACTTTGTTCATCTGAGTACGTTACTGTAGGGCTGACTGTAAAGACAAGAAAGGTGTTATGCTACTCCGTGAGTGTCTTAATTTCAAGCACCTGTCTGCAATTTTCATTTTGTGGACTGCTTAAGGGCAGTGAAAATGACTTCTTATGGCTCGAGTTAGCCACGGTTCAGTTCTGCTAGTATGTTAGAATGCACATATAGCTGTAATGCTGTGAACATGTACTTGGAAGGAAATCCCACTGAACATCTTGAGACTTGCTTCTGAGTAAATATGAATGGGTTTGGGATGTCAAACTGTGATTCTGCAAAGCATTAAGGAGTATTTAAATTCTTGTGCATTGTCTACCTGAAGCCAAACTTGGATTTCATAGCATTACACAAAGGAGCAGTCTAAGCCACAAGCTACATCTTTGTGTTTATTTTATTTCGCTTTCATTTATTTATATCCCACTTTTCTCTTCAGTTTGGCCTGAAAGCAGCTTAGATTAGAACATCATTCTCTCACAACAACAATCCTGTGAGGTGGCAAAGAATTGCTGTAGCCTTGACTTTTCATATCTTTTTAGGTTTCTTTAGATTTATAGACTGTGCCAAACATGTTCCCATATTTTGTATGGTAGGAAAAATAATGTCTAATGTTACAAAAATATCCCTCCTAAACATTGGTGTCAATCAGTGTAACAGAATTACCATTCCCGGAGTTTCCATTTAACATGTTTGGTACAAACATCCTGTAAAAAAAACATTAGACTATATGTGTGCCACTAGTCTTATGCCATTAGCACTTCTACACTACAAATATTAACTCGGTTTAGAACCGAATGAACTGTCATTAACTTCCACCAAAGAACTAGGGGAACTGTAGAAGATAATTCCTTGCTGACATTGGGGTTATCTTGATAATTTCTTGAGCAGAATTGCTGTGGCCTAAATCTTCACCAGTTCCATAAGTGTGACCTAAGTCCCATCCTTGCTTGAAATGTCAATCTCTAATAGACATTAAATGAGGTGTGGTTTCATAGCCCCTTACAGAACCACGGGATTTGTGGAATGACAGTAATTAACCAACTTGGTTAATATGTCTCCTGTGAACATCACCTTTGTCTTAATCTATTTTCTGTTTTTCAGAAGCAATACAGTTTGTACTTTCATTAAAAAAAAAACCCAATCCCGTGGGGTATGCTGCGCTCAGAGTTTGTGATGGTCCCAAGGTCATCCAGTGACCTTCCATGGCAGAAGCGGGGACTCATACCCAGGTCTCCCAGGATCCTAGTGAGACACTCCATCCACTATGCCACGCCTGCTCTTTACAGAAAGGAGGTCAGAGAAAGCAACAAAGAAGAATACCAGAATGGAAATAAATGTTTAAATCTGCATATGTATAAACACAGTATGAAAGGGGAAAAGCATGCTTTATTTGAAGTTACGCACATGCTGTGTTTGAACAGACACCTTCCTACATATAGGAAAGGAGGACTAGCGTGATGTCAGAATGCCAAATTAAGACCAGAGAGACCCAGGTTCAAGTCTCCACTCTGTCGTAACACTGGCTGAGTGACTGTCAGGATCAACAGCAAGAAGGTCCAAACACACTCTTCAGGAAAAGTTATGCTTTATTGGCATACTGGTCTGTTGTCACGGCTCCAGGTACATTGTTAGAAATAACGATTAGCGTAAGGGACTCGCTACATATACTCTGATGCTTCAACTAGCTAAGCAAATGAACTTCAAGCACTCGCACGGGAATTGTCCCAGCGGGACAATACATCATGAACGGGAGACTCTCCCCACCCCCTGAGAGCAGAAATATTCACACCGATAGTGGAACTCAAGCCCTCCCTTCTCGTCAAGGTTGCGCTGATAGCGCTGTCTGGCTGAGCCAGTTCTCACGGATGAAAGCGAGCCTCCCTTACGTTACCCACGGCAGCAAAGCAAAGCAAGCATGTGCGCGGGCACAAGGGTCGGGGATGAATGTAAACAAAGAAAGCATGGCAGCTAGCTGACAGTGACCCCAGACCAGTCATTTGTGATGAGGTTAAACATGGAGATGAGTGAGACCGTGTATGTCACTGTGAGCTCCCTGGAGGAAGGGCAGGCCACAAATCATTAAGGTGGAATGCCTCTTCTCTACACCTGTCTCTGCAGTTTGTGCAAGCAGCCATATTAGAAACTTGTTTGGGTTTTTTGCCATCAAGTTGCAGCACACTTTTGGCAACCCTGTAGGGTTTTCAGGGTCAGAGACAAATAGAGGCGGTTTGCCATTGGCTGCCTCTGCCCAGCAAGCCTGGACCCAGATCTCCCATCCAAGTATTAACCAGGGCCAATCCTGCTTAGCTTCCAAGATCTGACGAGAGTGAGCTAGCCTAGGCGATCAAAGTCATGGAAAAGACTGTTAGTGGTGTGTTTTTCTAAACAAAAGAATCTGTGGCCTAATCAATCAAAAAGATTCTTAGTGGATTACTCTAACTCTGTGGTTCTCACACTGAGGGTCAGGATCTAAAATTGGGTTGCAACTTTCTCACAGGTGGACTGCAAGGCCAGGAGAGGAGGAGGAGAAAAGGGGTTGAACGGGCAAAGGAAGCTCCAACAGGTTTGTGGGCAAAGCGGTGTCTGCCCCTACAGAACATGGCCCTAAAATGCAGCCCACTGCTCAGTCACACTATAAATGCTAAGCATGAAAAATAAAATATAAAGTTGTTTGGTGTTAGATGTATGATTCTTGCATTTAATGTCTGGGCAGAAAAGCGTGGAGTACAGCAAATGTCAAAGTGAGTCACCCTTCAAACTCTGAGACCTAGTAATCTAACTGATTTATGATCTAAAGGTTGCTACTTGATTAAGAATACTTCCTGGCAATTCTTAAAAGTATTGTTTTGATTGCATGACTGGGTTTTGACATCTTGACCATCAGCACCTTAAACGTCCCATTAGATTCCATGTCACACTCTCAGAGATATAAGTCCAAAAATTTTAGTACTGTAAATACATTCTGCCTATAAATGACATAAATTATATTGTAGAGAAGAAGAGGAGGAGATTGGATTTATACCCCGCGCCCTTGGATTTATACCCCGCGCCCTTCACTACCCAAAGGAGACTCGGAGCGGCTTACAATCGCCTTTCCTTTCCCCTCCCCACAACAGACACCCTGTGAGGTAGGCGGGGCTGAGAGAGCTCTGACAGAAACTGCTCTTTCAAGAACAGCTCTGACAGAACTATGGCTTGCCAAAGGTCATCAGCTGCGAGTGGAGGAGTGGGGAATCAAACCTGGTTCTCCCAGATTAGAGTCCACAAACTTAACCACTAATGTACAGCTCCAATGTAAAAAAAAAAAAGACATACAGAGCTGTTTTCTTGGTTATGTTCATATATAAACTTTTTCCCCACCAGTGGTCACTGATAAGTCAGTGAGCCAGTTCTAAAAGGAATCCATGGCTAGGTTCACGGGGGTCAGCCTTGAACAAGCAATACGGCAGACCTTCCAACAATATGTTTCCCCTTATACCTACTAGAAGGCACTCCGCAGATACAGTACCAGCCTTACGTTAAAGCTGACCCTCATAGTGCAATCCTATACAGAATTACTCCAGTCTAAGCCGATTTATTTAAGTGGATTTAAGATGGAGTATGTCTGTATAAGATTGCTTTGTTACGTAAGCCAAAGAAAATGCACCAACTAGCATAGGATACCTGCTTTGGTTTGCAGTCTTGCATTTCTTTTCCTTGCACTTCCAAATATTGGGACCGTAATACCTTCCAGCTGTAGGAGAAGGTCAGCATGAAAGAAAACATCAGCAATGTTTGGGAAGAGAACTGAAACACACATGAAGTTGCCTTATCCTGAATCAGACTGTTGGTCCATCGAAGTCAGTATTGTCTACTCAAGCCAGCAGTGGCTCTCTGTGGTCTCAGGCAAAGGTCTTTCACATCACCTACTACCAGATTATTTAACTGGAGATGCTGGGGACTGAACCTGGGACCTTCTGCATGCCATCCAGAGCCATGATCTCTTCCCAAATTTCGTAGCATTTAACATTTTTGTTAGCTAAGAGCCTGAGCTATAAAACAGCATCCTAGGTGTGGTTCTTACGTCTGCCTTGAATTCAGTAGGTCACCTTAGAGAGCTTTCTCTCCCTGCTGGCCCCCACATCTGCAATATGGGGATAACAATACTGAACTACCTTGTAACACTGTTATACAGATTGCTTATTTATTTATTATATTTGTCTTACAGCCCTCCCCCCCCCCCGCACTGCAGGGGTCAGGGTGGGTAACAACAGGTACCAGTGACAACATTAAAATAAATAAATTAAATCATTGCATATTAAAACCCGATTTATAACAAGTTTAAAACTTGTCAGTCAGATGGCAGCCAATAATTTGACACAGCTTGGTGCACTGAAATAACTTACATGAAGATCCCTGAACATCTAAACTATTACATAAATGCTTGTCACCATCACCTCTGGACTCTGGTACCAGCATCCATGCAAGGCACAAAACAGATCAAACCGGCAAGGTTGCAAAACAGCTCACCTTTCTGATTTCCCCCAGCAGCTTTTCCCTGCACAGGCAAACACGTTAAGGACACGATGGAACGGGGAGCCTTCAAGAGGGCAATACAGCTGCACAACGTGCATCAAGCCAGCCCTGCAAATCCCACACAAAGGATGAGCCGGAGTTACAGAAGGGACATGATCCTGGAATCGAAGGAAACAAAGTGGCCTCATTTAAAGATGAACTCTTGCTTTCCACAGAGAATAGTTCAGCTAAAATGAACAAAAGCCTGGCCAGCTCAAAGCGGACCAAGGCACAGAGTGGGTTTTTACTACAGTAGCGTAAGGTAAAGGTAAAGGTTCCCTTGCTCGAAAGCCAGTCGAGTCCGACTCTAGGGTTGGGGTGCTCATCTCCGTTTCAAAGCCGAAGAGCCAGCGCTGTCCGAAGACGTTTCTGTGGTCATGTGGCCGGCATGACTAAACACCAAGGTGCACGGAACGCTGTTACCTTCCCACCGAAGTGGTACCTATTTATCTACTTGCAATTTCTTGCTTTCGAACTGCTAGGTTGGCAGGAGCTGGAACTAGAGACGGGAGCTCACTCCGTTATGCAGCACACTCGGGTCTCGAACTGCTGAACTACCGACCTTCCACAGCCTGCAGTTCAGCGTCTTAACCACTTGAGCCACCGCAGCTCCGTGAGTAAGCTTACGCAGTAGCGTAAGGAGCACCAAAATGTATACCCATATCAGTTTTTGTAAATCAGAGCTCTCTGCTTTAGCTGCACTTAAATGGACACATAAATTTCAGTGCATCAATGCAGAGAGCTCTGGCTCAAGGCCGAGTGCCACGCATTGGCACGCCAAGGATCACAGCCTAATGGAGAGCAACCTGTCACTCTTAGGCATTACACCACAGCACTCAGGCCCATGGCTTAATACCTCTAGGGCATCATCACCAAGAGATTTGGATAAAGAAATATACAGCTAAGTGTCACCAGCATTCTGATGGCATCCAATTCTGAAACTATGAATTATTTCTCCTAAGGGTCTTACAGAAGATGGAACAGCATGAGCCCTGCGGAACCCCACGGGTCAGATCCCACAAAGAACGTGGGAGAGGAGCCTATGTACGACCAGTCAGCAAGGCGGCTACGAGGCAAGCGACCTCGGTAGATGGCCCAAGGTTACAGAGGGGCTGCAGATGGGGAGGACCGGGGTGCATTTTTGCTTCTTTTCGACATAAGCTGTCCATCGGGGCACTACAAGACCTGAAGGGAACTCCCCGCCCGCCTCCTCACCGGAACTCCGCCCAGCTTGCTCGCAACTCCCTGGAACTGAAGGCGGCTCTGGCCGGAGCTCGCGGGGGGGACACGGACGGCGGCATCGCACAAGCCGAGGAGCACCGGGGGCGGCCGAGGAGCCGGCGGCGGAGAGGCGGACATCGGGCGCGGCAGCACACGTGCGGGAACGGGAACCCCGGAGGTAGGAGGCCCCTCTCTGTCGTCACACAACCCACGTGGGTAACGCAGGGGAGGAGGGACAAGTGCCGGCGGTCGGGGAGCCGCGCTCGCTGGTGTGGCTGGGGAAGGAAGGGAGAAGTGTGGGAAGCGCGCCACGGAGAGGCCAGGGAGCTCTCTGCAAATACATCACCATTATTCCCTCAACAGATGATGGTGGTATTATTATTATTAGCAGTCTTAGTATTCCTTTTTGTTTTTGAGATTTATTTTCATTTTCCACCATAAACAAAACATAACAGCATATCACTTTAGAATTCAGTTACAACTTATATTACCCAAGCCGTATTAGTATTACTGTTGTTATATATCAATGCTTAATATTAAAATATTATGGTTATTGATTAATAATAACTAGGTACTTAAAGAGTGTTCACTAATAATGATAAGGAGAGAGTCATCCATCATCATCATCATCGTTCAAAGTCTGAGTCCAGTAGCACCTTCAAGACCAATAAAGTTTAATTCTCGGTACTTCCTTTTGTCTGTCCTGTCTGTTGCCCATTGACTTCATTGGGGGGCCCTGAGTTCCAGTATTATGGTAAAGGGAGAAAAGGCTCCCTCTTGGGTTACCAACTGTAGGTTGGGAAATTCCTTGAGATTTGGGGGCGGAGCCTGGGCAGAGCAGGATTTGGGGAGGAACAGGAGTTCAGCAACAGAGTATAATGCCATAGAATTCAACCTCCAAAGCAGCCATTTTCTCCAGGGGAACTAGTCGCTGTTGTCTGGAGATCAGTTGCAATTCCAGAGCTCTAGGCCTCACCTGGGGTTGACAACCCTAGCTTTATCCACTTTCTCCATCCCATGCATAATTTTAGAAACCTCTATCATGTTGTCCCCCCATGATCTCTCTTCTAAACTATTTTTTGCTAAACTAACTTTTTTCTACACTAAATAGTTTCTAAGCTAAAAACTACAGCATCTGCATAGTTCCCCTCTTCTGTTCTTTTTTCTAGCGCTGCCATATTCTTTTTGAGATATGGTGACCAGAACTGCAAATGGTCTTCCAAATCCAGGCACACCATTGTTCTGTGCAAGGGCTTTAAAATACTGGCTGTTTTATTCTCAATCCCTTTCCTAATAATCCCCAGCATGGATTTTGAATTTTTCACTGCTGCCACATGCGGATTCAACATTCTCATGGAACTATCCACTGTAAGAAGAGGAGGAGACTGGATTTAGACCCCGCCCTTCACTTCACGAAGGAATCTCAGAGCAGTTTACAATCTCCTTCCCTTCCTCCCCCCACAACAGACACCCTGTGAGGTAGGTGTGGCTGAGAGAGCTCTTTTCAGAACTGCTCTTTTCAGAACAGCTCTGAGAGAACTGTGACTGACCCAAGGTCATGCCAGGAGCTTCAGGTGGAGGAGTGGGGAATCAAACCTGGTTCTCCCAGATTAAACTCCACGCTCCTAACCACTACACCAAATTGGCAATCCAATGTCTTTCAGTCTTGGTCTCAGGTAGTTAAGCACCCATTGCTATATATTTGAAGAAAGGATTTTTTGTTCCAATATGCGTCACCTTACTCTTGCGTACATTGAACTTCATTTGCAGCGCTGTTGCCCACTCAGCCAATTTAGATAGAATCTGCCTGGAGCTCTTCTAATTCTTTGGGCAAGTCACCTAAACTGAGGGCACCATAGTCGGGAGGGTGTGCACCAGGAGATCAGCTCCCCTTGATCTGTCAGCAGCACTCATAAGGAGATGTTACATTAAGAATGTACGTCCCTGCTTTCTAGTCGATTTAGTACTGTACACCGTAAGATACACAAGTCCCTGGTAATGTCTGTTCTGAGCCTAGCAGAGAGATAAGAGAAGAAGTTAGAACATGAAGACATAAACCATAACTAGTTGCCTACCATTGAGTAAATGCCTGTTATCTTTAGGGTTAGGGTGCCTATGTAACCATTTTGTGTTTGAAATTTGTGTTAAAGAACCATTTTGTGTTTGAAATTTGTGTTAAAGAAATGTAATTGGTAAACGTAGTATATGATAATGAAAGTGTAACTGATACAAAAGCTACATAAATAAATTACCTCAATTCGCTTTTCTGGAACCCTCCAAATATTTTAGGAAGTGGGCAGGGTCAGGTGGGGCTTTAGCCAGCAAGGTTTCTAACTGGCCATTGGAGAGTGGCTGTGCCAATTGTTTAAATGTTGCTTTGGCCTGAGGATCGTCACAGTCTGACTGAAGGTAAGCTGTGGCAGCCGTTTTGTGACTTGGCTCCTCCTCCTGCAGCAGCCATTTTGTTCCTTCGAGATTTACTTTCAGCGTCCTGGGTAATAAGAATCCCTCTGTAATTCAAACTACTTAATACATTCTTTTCTGTTGAAGCCCTCTGTCTCTATTTAACCCCTCCTTGGAACCCTTAAAAATTTCCCTGTCATTAGTAAACGGGGATGGGTATTGGTGGAGATGTAGGGCATTTATAGAGCCATCCAAGGGCATTTATAGAGCCATCCAATGCCATCTTAACTCCCTTCCAAGCACACAGACTTTGATGGGCTTACATGGGTGTAGCTGTGCTTAGGGCTGCATTGTTACACTCTTTTGATCCAAGAACAGAGACATTTTGACACACTCATGTTTCTGGGATCCTCAGATCCGTGTGGTTGGAGGCCAAGGTTAAGTAGAGTGGGCCTCCCCAGGCCCTGCTGCATGACGTCTGGTCCCTCTTTTAACTTTAAAAATTCAGAAATAAATAACTGGGAGTGCTTTCTGTACATAGCATGGGTACTCCATTAATTTCTTTCTAAAACCTTTACCCTGCACTGTTGGTTCACAAAGCCCTCAAAGTGTCTTCCAAAAATGTAAGTTTCATAGAAGCTATGTGACAACTTTTACTCTGTTAGTATTATTACGATATGATCATATGATCTGTCTGTCACCTGAAGTTCCCTTCAGAATGGAAGAACCACCCAAGAGCAGAGATGGTGTTCTCTGCTTACTGGTAGATTTCTTCTGTCTGCTCAACCTAGTAGTAAATATAATTTTGAAATCACAATAGGGTGTTGCACATGGTGATGCTTTCCTTTCAAAGGCTCCATGTTGGTGTTACCACCAATGCAGAGCAGTGGCACAGGGGCTTCCCCACGGAGAGTTTCCCCACTATTCAGGGTCTCAGCAGAGGTCTTTCACACCACCTGCACCCAGGGACCCTCTAGCTGAAGTGGGTGGGGACTGAACCTGGGACCTCTGCAAGCAAAGCAGACGCTCTACCAGGGAGCCACGGCAAATTTTTGCTGTATTTCTTAAAATGTTAATACCTCGTATTTCTCCAGAGTCAAAGCAGACGTCAGAATAGCTCTGCAGAAGACAATGACAAAGGGGCACAATGTTCTCGCTTGCAGCAAGATGGGCAAGAGAGATGCCCTGTGGGGCTTTGTGTTACCTTTTAACTCTTCCGCCCCCTCCTCCCCCACACACACCAAGTGTCCAGTTGTTCCAAATAGCCTTTCTTTGTTTGGCAGGTTAGGTCTGAAGGTGAAATTTCACCTTGATGGAGTGACACCCATTCAGACCTACAAAATCGCTGTTACCAGAATAAGTTGTGGAGGTGATATGGCTATACCTCTGGCCCATCACTAATACCAGGAGTCCAATTATAGGTATACAAGGATACAACATCTGGTTAAATTATATGTGTACTAAAACTCTGTAACAGGTCTTTGAATGTGTGTCTAGAATAGATAAATAATAGTGACCACTGAGGAAGGCCCTTAGGGGCCGAAACGCGTTTGGTCTTCAGTTGTAAAGTATTTACCCATCATATGTATGTATAGAGGATAAGCTTTTATAGTCTGATCTTAGACAAAGTAATTTTTAATCAGGAAAGTTTTAACATGTGTACACCTTAATAAATATTTGTACTTTTATATATATGGTTTAGCTTAGCCCTTTTTGGTTCGTAGACCTCCTTGAAATACCAGAGGCGGGGGCAGGCTTTATTCAGCCACCTCTCTGAATATCCTCCCGGCCCCCAGTAGGGGTCAGTCACCAGAGGTAGCCATGACTTCCAGGTGCACACACACATAAGCACATATAAAAAAATACAAAAATTACAACCAAAAAAAATGTTCTGTAGTGGAGAATCCATTTCTCAGCAGATGAAGAGGGATCCACATAGAAGCAAGGCATAAGACCTAAACTATTATCTTAAATCAAACCTAACCTATAAACCAGGCAACATAGCTATAAAAGAGCCACTGCCTTCAGGCTTCAGAAACTCAGTTTAAGAACAGAAGGATTTCAGATTGCAGAAAGGTGAGCTAGGAAAGAGAAGCAGCGGAGATTCTTTGGCAGAAAGCCAGTTTGGTGTAGTGGTTAGAAGCATGGACTGTAATCTGGGAGAACCCGGTTTGATTCCCCTCTCCTCCACATGCAGCTGCTGGTGTGACCTTGGGTGAGTCATAAATTCTTTCAAAGCTGTTCTCTCAAGATCAGTTCTCGAGAGAGCTCTCTCAGCCCCACCTACCTCACAGGGTGTCTGTTGTGGGGAGAGGAAGGGAAGGAGATTGTAAGCCACTTTGAAACTCCTTCGGGTAGAGAAGGGCGGGGTATAAATCCAATCTCTTCTTCTTTGACAATATAAAAAATCAGCACTAACCTGGCACTAATTGAGACCTGGAGGTTCCTTGAAAAACTAAGAAGTGAAGAAAATATAGTTTATTGAAAACTTTCCCGTCCTGCTCTGCAATATTGTATTTGGTAGACAGGGCAGGAGAGATCTTGGTTTGACAATGGATGCCTCTGGTAATTAAGACAGCAGGTGAACAGTCGACAGAATTTAACCAGTTGATTGACCAACATCCCAACCCAAGATAACAGTTTTCTGAAACGACAAACAAGCTACTGAAACCAAGTGATTCCTTTTCACTTCTCAATAGCAAAATGGCTTCTTGGTGCCACTGAGGGCTTATAACTCAGTGCGCTCTCTTCTGCTTTCAGCAATTTTTTCCGGCACAATCTTGGTCCAGAAGACAACTTGCTTCTCTTTTAGCTTCTTTGCAGCCTTTTGCTTTAAGTTGATTTCCAAATATTGCTCCTTCTGATCATACTTGGGCCAGGTTGGCAGACCTTCACCGTTGGGGTTCCTAAGAGCATGAAGCATGGATAATTAGTTTGCTCCTGCATCTGTCCTGACGATTATAGCTGTGCTCTGAGTAAAAAGAGGTAACAACTAATGTGAAGAAATTCCTTTTTTTTCTCCGGGGGGGGGGGGGTTGGCAAGCAGCAAAACCTCCACTTTGCGTTTTAACAGTTTTTTTCCCCTCTGGGCAGAGAACAGACAGGAAGGGGGAGGTCAGTTTGATTGTACCTCAGCCCACCTTCTTACAAATGCTAATAGATCTAGCAGGAGGAACAATAGAATGCTCAAGCTTCCCCCTTCTCTCCCCTCCTAGCAGGGAAAAGAGACTTAGAGGACTTTACAGTAGAACAAACTCCAAGAAGGAAATGTCTGGACTTTTCAGGAAAAGTTTCTTTGACCTGGGCTGACCAGGTCAGTGGGAGAAGAAACAGATATGATAAAAACTCCTTGCAACAGGAAGGAGCTCTCTTTCTTTGGGATGCTGTGTCCATGAGAACTCTTAGCCAAGGTCTGCAAGCAGGTGACCATTGACCATGTACTCACCTGGGAGAGTTGGAGCAAGCCTCAAGGTATTGGTCACACTGTAGAGATATAGAACATCTAAGCTAAAGAACCTGTCCTATATTTTGCCATTTGATAGGGCATGTATAGAGAGAAGAACAGAGGATCTGCGTTTTACCTATTTCTTTTGGATTCCCTTGCTCAGTTTGGTGATGTGTCAAAAGGATGCTTGTAAACATTTTTAAAATACATACTTTAAAGTTTTGATGCTTGGAGCAGTTCTCTGTACCATCTCGGACATGCTATTTGAAAAGGAGTGTCGGGGGAAGGCAGACCATTGGCAAGGTGCTATTCTTCCAAGGGGGCCCAAGGTAGTAAACTGTCCCCGTGGTGACCAGATGCTGGGCAGTGGGAGACGCAGAGGCAAGGCCTTGGATCTGGGAAGGGAAGCTGGGAGTCCTGACCCTCCTAGTGGGTAATTCCTTACAAAGGTCAGGTGGTGTCGGCAACAGCTACTCAAGCGAGAAAGAAAAGCCTATCTGGGTGTGAGACAAACCTAGGAAGGCAGGGCGGAATAGGGCCTGCAGGCCAGAACAGGCCCATTCTGCACAACTGCCATAAAATAAAAGAGAAACAACAGTGGATTCTTTGTGGGTGGTGTGAGCCCAGCTTCCGCTCAGCTTCACAGTTTGCAGAGCAGATGTACCAGGCAATGCAATCAAACATGCTGAACTGTTGGTTTCAGAAGTGAGCTGAAGAGAACAAGCCTGGTTCGAGACTGGTCCCACTGCCTTACAACTGGGGTATCTGTTTTCACCATACTTGGATTCCTAGCCGGGAGCTAACATTTGCTGTGTGATTGCCAGTGTCTGAAGCATTTATGAGCTCTGCTGAGGAAGACAGTTCTCAGACCTAACACATGAAGCTGCCTTCTACAGAATCAGATCCGTGGTCCATCAGGGTCAGTATTGTCTACTCAGACTGGCAGTGGCTCTCCAGGGTCTCATATAAAGGTTCTTCACATCACTTCCTAGCTGATCCCTTTAAATGGAGATGCTGGGGATTGAACCAGGGACCTTCTGCATGCCAAGCAGTTGCTCTGCCATTGAGCCAAGGCCCCTCCTGCTCTGCTCCCCCAATGCTACTGGAGCCTCCCAAAAAGAAAGGCAGGGCTTCCACTCCTCTGGCTTGGGCTGAACCCTGAAGTGCTGCAAACAGAAGGTTGACAAGGCAAGGGCAGAAGGCTGGCCCAGTCCAGAAGCTTCAGTCTGCCTGGTGCAGATGGCTGGGGGTACTGCATGTGCCATTGCAGCCAAAAATTTCTGTGCCCATTATTGCTGTGGAGGTTTTTTGTTGTTTTGTTTTCACTTGGCATTGCCTTGTTTTGCCACCATAACAGTGTTCTTACCCAGTGCGAGCAAAATTAGCCCAGTATTTCATAACTGTTTTGCTAAGATTTCTCTCTTCTTCATTAGCATCACCTGCAAAGCAAGGCATAAAACAAGAGCATCAGCAAAAGTTACAGATTTATGCCCCTTTAAAAAAATATTCAAGCAAGCAACACTGTGATCATGATATCTGAAACAGCAATTGCTTTGAAGGACAGACCAATTGTTGAATAATCAAGAGGTGATCTACGTAACTGTGCAGAATGGGATGGCAGAATTCTGGACTATTCTGTTTCCAACTATAGGTCTTTTTTTAATGTCTCCCCATCTAAAAAGCTCTATGCCAAGCTTTTCCCCCTGATGATGTTACTTTACTACATGGAGGACATTTTTGTTCATTGGAATGTTTAAAAATATGACTGCTTTCCGCACATACTTGGCTCCAGTTGCAGCAGCAACAGGGAAACCACACAAATCTGTCCTGGTGTGGAAAACACATGTATGTAAATTAACAGTCTTTGAAAATTCTGTGTAGCATCAGGATATAAAATCTTAATGGCTGAGATTCAGCATGACTACACCTATAAAATCTGGCATATCAGGATGTAATACTGCACGGAAAGCATCCAGATTTAAATGTGGGCATCTGGATGCTGGACAATGTGCGTAAAAGAGCTGAACTTGATCATGAAAGATAATGGAGTGGCTCCAACCATCCTCCAAGGAGGCTTCCTTCAATGCAAGTGGCTCTTCCACCCCAATATGAAGAATTCATTAGACGGTTCATGACATGGACTAAATTGAAATGAATTAAAAGAGGTAGAATTTCTACAATTAAAATGAACATGCTACCCAGAATACAGAATAATATTCCATTTTCTGTTTCTTTCAGTGTATTCGTAAACAGAGTTACACTCTTCCAAGCCCATTGACCCAGTGGTCTCATTGTAATTCAGGTCTTAAAAGATGGCAGAAAAGGGGTTTTGAATTATTGTGTTGGGGGGCCTCCTACAGTCACTTCATCTGTACTGTTATGAAATGACGGGTAATCATAATAGCAACAGAAAGAGCTCCAGACCAGGAGTTAGTGTGAGCTAGCTCACAGTTTTTTAGCCTCTGGCTCACACATTTTTGTCTTAGCTCAGGAAGAATGGCTCCAAAGCAAACTAATTTATGGAGAATTGCTTGTTCACAACTTTAATGCCAGTAGCTCACAAAGTAGAATTTTTGCTCACAAGACTCCACAGCTTAGAGGAAGCATTGCTCCAGACTTGTTTTGTTTCTTTTTAATGAAAGCTATGAATTCAGAGAACCCGAAAGACAGATTGTTATCTCTCCCTTATTATAAAAGAGTAGTGGGTGCCAGAATTCTAAAATTGGCCCCTTTAGTGTTAGGCCGAAAAAACTGCCACTCGGAAGACACTGGCTGGGTTCATTGGCTGCTTTGTGCAGTCCCGGCCAGCGTTCCAAGGTCATTTACATATGGAAGCTGATTGGACTACACTCCATTCCACACCTCAAACTCACCCCCTCCCCAAGGCAGTTGGAATTTTCAGTTGGGAGAGGAGAATGATGTCAGCTGCTCCCTAGGCAG
The DNA here is from genome assembly GCF_001447785.1 of Gekko japonicus. Taxonomy (NCBI): domain Eukaryota; kingdom Metazoa; phylum Chordata; class Lepidosauria; order Squamata; family Gekkonidae; genus Gekko; species Gekko japonicus. The sequence goes on along the minus strand of NW_015165849.1, from coordinate 83,267 downwards.
AGGCTGTGTGTGTGTGTGTGGGGGGGGGGTTGTAAAGACAGACAGGCAGATAAACGTTGGCTGATGGTTGCCAACTCCAGGTTCGAACTCCAGGACATAGGGTTGCCAACTCCAGGTTGGAAACTTCCAGGATATTTTAGGGATGAAGCCTGCTGAGGGTGGGATCTGAGGAGGAGGAGGAAGAGGGGGACCTCAGACAGATACAATGCCATGCTGCCCACACTCCAGACAAGCTGTTGCCAGTCTCCAGGTGACAGCTGGAGAGATCTTAAAGCTTTGGTGCTACTTCAAAGTTCCCCAGGAGCCCAAAACAGAGAAGTGTTTTGGAAAATCTTGAGGAATTGTTTGGTGCATTTACGATGGGGCTCCTGGGGAACTATTGTTGCCAATCTTGGCCCAGCAGCCATCAAACCATTCTCTTCAACCCCCTGCTGTGCAGCTGACTTTCCCCTAGGGTTGCCAATCTCCAGGTGGGACCTGGAGATCTCCCACTGCTACAATTGATCTCCAGATGACAGAGATCAGTTCCCCTAGAGAAAATGACTGCTTTAGGAGGGTAGACCCTATGACATTATACCTGCTGAGTCCTTCCGCCCCCCCCCCGCCCAATGCTGCCCTCTACAGAATCCACCCCCCAAACCTCCAGGTATTTCCCTCCTTAGAGCTGGCAACCCTACATTCCCCTCAGTGCCTGTTGGGAGTGGGTGGTGGGGGAGGGGAAGGGAGTGGGCGACCGGAGGCTTCTGCCTCCTGTCTCCGGTCCTGGAGTGGGGGGGGTGGAAACGGACCCGGCAGCCGGAGGCTTGCACCTCCAGTCGCCGGCCCTGGAGTGAGTGGGGTTGAGTGGGGGGAAACGGACCCTGCGGCCGGATGTCGGCCCTGGAGTGGGTGGGGGTGG
>NW_015165849.1:37458-81820 GCF_001447785.1 Gekko japonicus | reverse complement strand
GTCGCCCGGGCCGAGATTGGGGGGGCAAGGCGGGCGACAGAAGGCCGATGCCTCCGTCGCCCGGCCCTCTACAGAATCCACCCCCAAAACCTCCAGGTATTTCCCTCCTTAGAGCTGGCAACCCTACATTCCCCTCAGTGCCTGTTGGTAGGCAACTAAGCTTGGTCCTGTCACCTACTTTGGCCTTTGGGAGAAAACACATTGGGGCCAATCCTGATAGGGTTGCCAACTCCAGATGGGAAATTCCTGGAGACTTGAGGGATGGAGCCTGAAGAGGGTGAGGTTTGAGGAGGGGTGGGACCTCAGACAGGTACACTGCCATAGACTCCACCCTCCAAACCAGTCAGTCTCACATAGGGAACCATTGTTGCCAATCTCCAGGTGAGGGCTGGAGAGCACTCAGAATTACAACTGCTCTGCAGAAGGGAGGGCAGAAGTCAGCTGAAGTCAAAGGGGCAGATAATGGTAGGTTGATGGCTAGCTGGGAAGGAGATGGGGTTGCCAACTACATGCTGACAAATTCCTGGGGATTTGAGGGGTGGAGCCTGGAGAGGGTGGGGTTTGCAGAAAGGTGGGACCTCAGACAGGTAGAATGCCATAGACTCCACCCTCCAAACCAGCCATTTTGTCCTGGGTAACAATTGTTGCCAATCTCCAGGTGAGGGCTACAGATTACTCACAATTACAACTGCTCTTCAGGTAGCCGAGATCAGTTCCTCTGGAGAAAACAGTGGACTCTGTCATTATACCCTGCTGAGGTCACCACAGCAAATTGACACTGTTTGCCCAAAGCCAGAGCACTGCCCCAGAGCCTCTTTCTAGATCCCATTGTATTGCTTTCACAACGGGCTTTACTGCTAGTATTGTTATAACAGTATAATTATGTATCATTTGCAGATTAAAGCACCAAACAAAAAAGCCCTCCAGTGGTATTAAGAATGGCCGCTACAGGGGTAGGAAAAATGGTGCCAAAGGGCACAGGATCAGGAAGGTCCAGAGACTGTCCAGTCCACAGGGGTGCCACCCCGGCTTTGCTACAATCATTCTCAAATCATTACAACAAAGAGGGTTTGGGAAAGAAATCCAAGAAGTGCACAGAAGCACCAAAATGCTGTGGGGGAAAGGGAAAATGGCTTGCTCCCTTTAACATTAAAGCTGGGGCAAACAACCTGCATGTAAGTGAGCACAGACCTCTCAAGATGGGAGACCCAGCTGAGCTCTGAGCAGGAGCAGGAGACAGAGGGGTGAGTGGTTTTTTACTTGCTTTCAGCTGAGAGGATTTAGCTGAGGATTTTGGTGGGAGAACTGGTCTGGGAGTGTGGGGAAGCGCTTGGAGTTTTTGCAGATTCCTGGCTGCTTGAGAGAAGGAGAGGAAAGGGCATTGTTTGACTGTGATTGACTGCAATTGAGAGGAAAAGGAAGGGGCATTGTTTTGCATGTGATTGAGTGCCTGGGTGCATTTGAATAGCTGCTGCCAGCCCTCTGCTGGGGGAGGCCTCTATTTAAGGAAACACCTGGCCAGAGGCAGAGGAGACCCAGCTGAGCTCTGAGCAGGAGCAGGAGCAGGAGACAGAGGGGTGAGTGGTTTTTTATTTGCTTTCAGCGGAGAGGATCCAGCTGAGGATTTTGGTGGGAGAACTGGTCTGGGAGTGTGTGGAAGCGCTTGGAGTTTTTGCAGATTCCTGGCTGCTTGAGAGAGGAAAGGGCATTGTTTGACTGTGATTGACTGCAATTGAGAGGAAAAGGAAGGGGCATTGTTTTGCATGTGATTGAGTGCCTGGGTGCATTTGAATAGCTGCTGCCAGCACTCTGCTGGGGGAGGCCTCTATTTAAGGAAACACCTGGCCAGAGGCAGAGGAGACCCAGCTGAGCTCTGAGCAGGAACAGGAGCAGGAGACAGAAGGGTGAGTGGTTTTTTATTTGCTTTCAGCGGAGAGGATCCAGCTGAGGATTTTGGTGGGAGAACTGGTCTGGGAGTGTGTGGAAGCGCTTGGAGTTTTTGCAGATTCCTGGCTGCTTGAGAGAGGAAAGGGCATTGTTTGACTGTGATTGACTGCAATTGAGAGGAAAAGGAAGGGGCATTGTTTTGCATGTGATTGAGTGCCTGGGTGCATTTGAATAGCTGCTGCCAGCACTCTGCTGGGGGAGGCCTCTATTTAAGGAAACACCTGGCCAGAGGCAGAGGAGACCCAGCTGAGCTCTGAGCAGGAACAGGAGCAGGAGACAGAAGGGTGAGTGGTTTTTTATTTGCTTTCAGCGGAGAGGATCCAGCTGAGGATTTTGGTGGGAGAACTGGTCTGGGAGTGTGTGGAAGCGCTTGGAGTTTTTGCAGATTCCTGGCTGCTTGAGAGAGGAAAGGGCATTGTTTGACTGTGATTGACTGCAATTGAGAGGAAAAGGAAGGGGCATTGTTTTGCATGTGATTGAGTGCCTGGGTGCATTTGAATAGCTGCTGCCAGCACTCTGCTGGGGGAGGCCTCTATTTAAGGAAACACCTGGCCAGAGGCAGAGGAGACCCAGCTGAGCTCTGAGCAGGAACAGGAGCAGGAGACAGAAGGGTGAGTGGTTTTTTATTTGCTTTCAGCGGAGAGGATCCAGCTGAGGATTTTGGTGGGAGAACTGGTCTGGGAGTGTGTGGAAGCGCTTGGAGTTTTTGCAGATTCCTGGCTGCTTGAGAGAGGAAAGGGCATTGTTTGACTGTGATTGACTGCAATTGAGAGGAAAAGGAAGGGGCATTGTTTTGCATGTGATTGAGTGCCTGGGTGCATTTGAATAGCTGCTGCCAGCACTCTGCTGGGGGAGGCCTCTATTTAAGGAAACACCTGGCCAGAGGCAGAGGAGACCCAGCTGAGCTCTGAGCAGGAACAGGAGCAGGAGACAGAAGGGTGAGTGGTTTTTTATTTGCTTTCAGCGGAGAGGATCCAGCTGAGGATTTTGGTGGGAGAACTGGTCTGGGAGTGTGTGGAAGCGCTTGGAGTTTTTGCAGATTCCTGGCTGCTTGAGAGAGGAAAGGGCATTGTTTGACTGTGATTGACTGCAATTGAGAGGAAAAGGAAGGGGCATTGTTTTGCATGTGATTGAGTGCCTGGGTGCATTTGAATAGCTGCTGCCAGCACTCTGCTGGGGGAGGCCTCTATTTAAGGAAACACCTGGCCAGAGGCAGAGGAGACCCAGCTGAGCTCTGAGCAGGAACAGGAGCAGGAGACAGAAGGGTGAGTGGTTTTTTATTTGCTTTCAGCGGAGAGGATCCAGCTGAGGATTTTGGTGGGAGAACTGGTCTGGGAGTGTGTGGAAGCGCTTGGAGTTTTTGCAGATTCCTGGCTGCTTGAGAGAGGAAAGGGCATTGTTTGACTGTGATTGACTGCAATTGAGAGGAAAAGGAAGGGGCATTGTTTTGCATGTGATTGAGTGCCTGGGTGCATTTGAATAGCTGCTGCCAGCACTCTGCTGGGGGAGGCCTCTATTTAAGGAAACACCTGGCCAGAGGCAGAGGAGACCCAGCTGAGCTCTGAGCAGGAACAGGAGCAGGAGACAGAAGGGTGAGTGGTTTTTTATTTGCTTTCAGCGGAGAGGATCCAGCTGAGGATTTTGGTGGGAGAACTGGTCTGGGAGTGTGTGGAAGCGCTTGGAGTTTTTGCAGATTCCTGGCTGCTTGAGAGAGGAAAGGGCATTGTTTGACTGTGATTGACTGCAATTGAGAGGAAAAGGAAGGGGCATTGTTTTGCATGTGATTGAGTGCCTGGGTGCATTTGAATAGCTGCTGCCAGCACTCTGCTGGGGGAGGCCTCTATTTAAGGAAACACCTGGCCAGAGGCAGAGGAGACCCAGCTGAGCTCTGAGCAGGAACAGGAGCAGGAGACAGAAGGGTGAGTGGTTTTTTATTTGCTTTCAGCGGAGAGGATCCAGCTGAGGATTTTGGTGGGAGAACTGGTCTGGGAGTGTGTGGAAGCGCTTGGAGTTTTTGCAGATTCCTGGCTGCTTGAGAGAGGAAAGGGCATTGTTTGACTGTGATTGACTGCAATTGAGAGGAAAAGGAAGGGGCATTGTTTTGCATGTGATTGAGTGCCTGGGTGCATTTGAATAGCTGCTGCCAGCACTCTGCTGGGGGAGGCCTCTATTTAAGGAAACACCTGGCCAGAGGCAGAGGAGACCCAGCTGAGCTCTGAGCAGGAACAGGAGCAGGAGACAGAAGGGTGAGTGGTTTTTTATTTGCTTTCAGCGGAGAGGATCCAGCTGAGGATTTTGGTGGGAGAACTGGTCTGGGAGTGTGTGGAAGCGCTTGGAGTTTTTGCAGATTCCTGGCTGCTTGAGAGAGGAAAGGGCATTGTTTGACTGTGATTGACTGCAATTGAGAGGAAAAGGAAGGGGCATTGTTTTGCATGTGATTGAGTGCCTGGGTGCATTTGAATAGCTGCTGCCAGCACTCTGCTGGGGGAGGCCTCTATTTAAGGAAACACCTGGCCAGAGGCAGAGGAGACCCAGCTGAGCTCTGAGCAGGAACAGGAGCAGGAGACAGAAGGGTGAGTGGTTTTTTATTTGCTTTCAGCGGAGAGGATCCAGCTGAGGATTTTGGTGGGAGAACTGGTCTGGGAGTGTGTGGAAGCGCTTGGAGTTTTTGCAGATTCCTGGCTGCTTGAGAGAGGAAAGGGCATTGTTTGACTGTGATTGACTGCAATTGAGAGGAAAAGGAAGGGGCATTGTTTTGCATGTGATTGAGTGCCTGGGTGCATTTGAATAGCTGCTGCCAGCACTCTGCTGGGGGAGGCCTCTATTTAAGGAAACACCTGGCCAGAGGCAGAGGAGACCCAGCTGAGCTCTGAGCAGGAACAGGAGCAGGAGACAGAAGGGTGAGTGGTTTTTTATTTGCTTTCAGCGGAGAGGATCCAGCTGAGGATTTTGGTGGGAGAACTGGTCTGGGAGTGTGTGGAAGCGCTTGGAGTTTTTGCAGATTCCTGGCTGCTTGAGAGAGGAAAGGGCATTGTTTGACTGTGATTGACTGCAATTGAGAGGAAAAGGAAGGGGCATTGTTTTGCATGTGATTGAGTGCCTGGGTGCATTTGAATAGCTGCTGCCAGCACTCTGCTGGGGGAGGCCTCTATTTAAGGAAACACCTGGCCAGAGGCAGAGGAGACCCAGCTGAGCTCTGAGCAGGAACAGGAGCAGGAGACAGAAGGGTGAGTGGTTTTTTATTTGCTTTCAGCGGAGAGGATCCAGCTGAGGATTTTGGTGGGAGAACTGGTCTGGGAGTGTGTGGAAGCGCTTGGAGTTTTTGCAGATTCCTGGCTGCTTGAGAGAGGAAAGGGCATTGTTTGACTGTGATTGACTGCAATTGAGAGGAAAAGGAAGGGGCATTGTTTTGCATGTGATTGAGTGCCTGGGTGCATTTGAATAGCTGCTGCCAGCACTCTGCTGGGGGAGGCCTCTATTTAAGGAAACACCTGGCCAGAGGCAGAGGAGACCCAGCTGAGCTCTGAGCAGGAACATTCAAGAGGGAATTAGATAAGCATATGGAGCAGAGGTCCATCAGTGGCTATTAGCCACAAGGTATAGATAGGGGCTCTGGGGCAAGTGATGCTCTGTCATCTTGGTGCTTGGGGGGGGGGTCAACAGTGGGAGGGCTTCTAATGTCCTGGCCCCACTGGTGGACCTCCTGATGGCACTGGTATTTCTGGCCACTGTGGGATACAGAGTGTTGGACTGGATGGGCCTTTGGCCTGATCCAACATTGGCATCTCTTATGTTCTTATGTTCTTAAGATGCGTGAGCAAAAAAGCCAAATTCTCACCATCCAGCAGAACTTTTATGTGTGTAAGATCCCTATGTACATCTTGTATAGTGGCTATGGTGCTATAAAAAGGAGTCAACAAGGCATTTCTATCTCTTATTTCTGTGCACAAATTACAATACTTACAATCACAACCATTGCCATGGGGCCCTTTCTAAAAGAAATAGCTCAAGGATGTCCAATGAGCTTCATGGCAGAGCAGATATCTGGTCCAGATCCAGGTCTATAACGCTCTAGCCAGCACACCACACCAACTCACCTGCTAAAAAGGGCCTCCCAAAGACAAAGCCGATTTCATCACCATGATCCGCTTTAACAAAGTCTGGCTTAAGAGCTCCATGGAAACTCGGCCGATGCTGGAATTCATACACGTAGGTTGGATAGCCAGCATCTGAACAAGGGAAGAAGATTCTGTCATTGCAACTGGATTCTACCCAAATGGGGCACAGTCTCATCCCTGTCTGTTGCTTCTCCCTTCTCTTCTGGAACTCCCCATCCTTCACCTAGAGAGCAGACACCCTCCATGACCTTTTCCTCTCAGCCCCCCTGGCTACTTTATTTATTTTAACTTGGTTGTCTTATAGTATTGTTTTTAGGCAGGTCTCTGGAGAGGCAGCAGATTCCCAAAAATAAATCCTTGGCCTTCCTAAAACCTGGCTCTCCTCATCCGACACATCAGAGGGCTCTGTGTGTCCCACATACTTCACCCTGAAGACTACTGGCATGACCATCTACTCTCCAAATACTGCCCCTTCCAGGCCCTGCCCTCACCTCCATATTGATGCTTCAAAATAAACCCAATAGGTCTTTACTCCCCTCGGCAGCTATATTGCTTCTTCCCCACAAACTTTAATTCAGCCTACCTGGCTTATCTTATTCCTCTCTGACCACAGCCCCAACTTTCTCCTTGGCGATGCCAACGTTCCGGTTGGTCATCCAGCTGACCCAGCAGTTTCCCATCGCCTGACCTCTCAGCTGCGCTTTTGGACTCTTGCACAGATTGCCATGCGTTCACTCCTGATCTTGTCTTTATTGATTTAGATATTTATACCCCAGTAGGAACCCCCCTCCTCCACTTTATCCTCTCAACGACTCCATGAAGTCGACTAGGATGAGAAAGAGTGACTTGCCCCCAGTGACCCAATAAGTTTTACTGTATTAGGCAATAGGTGATTCTGTGTTGGATCCCACTGCAGCCACCAGATTTTCCCCAGACCATTGTTTGAAGGATGGACTGTCTGCTGAGCAGTTGGATTTCCAAGGCCACATCTTGGCAGAGAGGTATGTCTGTGAGCCAACCCTGCACATGTGGATCTCATGGGAACCATTCCCAAACCAAGTTGTTGTGATATAAGCTCACCTCTGTGGTATCTCGCTGTTTGAATAGCGGGAGCGACAAAGACCACATCTCCTAGCATATCAAGAAGTTGGTCTCGGAGTTGTATGGGGTCTTCAATATCCTTCAGATATTCATCAACAATTATCTGAGCATGTTCAGGGGCAACACTCTGCCGGGGCAAATGAAAATCATAGCGCATCATTGGCCTGCTGTTATCTCCGGAGGATTGCTTGCTTTGTGGCTCACAGTCAGAACAGATGAACAATGGACCCTTTCAGCATACCCTGAGTTGTGGCAGCTCCCCCACTCCAGTGTTTCTGGCAAGGCCACTTCTGCCACCACCCCCTGCCCACTCACTTGCTAGCTCTCCGCAACCTTTGCTGTCTGCTGCATGCACTTCTTGGTGCCACTGGGGAAAGGTCTGAAGTCTGCTGTGAGTCTGGGCAGTGGGGACACTTGTGAGCTGACATAGGAAGGACACACAAGCAGATGGGAGGCATGCAGGTGGTTGGGGGGGGGAATGAGGTCATCATGAGTGCCTGGTGGTGGGCAGAGGGGGGACGACTGGGAACTATCTGCCTAGGGCCCCTCAAAACCTGGAACCTCTTTTTACACTCTGAGCAACCACCAGCAGGCCATAATGGATCCCCCAGAGTCTCTCACACTGCTATCTGTTTCTCCCACCCCAAGAGCAACCTGATGCAGTGGTTAAGAGCAGTGGACTGTAATCTGGAGAACCGGGTTTGATTCACCGCTCCTCCACATGCAGCCAGCTGGGTGACCTTGGGTCAGTCACAGTTCTCTCAGAACTCTCTCAGCCCAAAAAACAAGTCTAGCTTGCCACCTAGTGGTGCATAACGCTAAAAGAGCTAGAACTTCTGGCTGCCAGACCATCTAAGGATCTCATGGCTATACTACACACAGTGCCATACGATAATTATTATTACCCCTCTCCCTCGTATATATTAAAATAACACAGTTAAATTACATTTGGGTCCAGGATGAAATCAAGGATGGCTGTAAACCTAACATTAAGAATTCTGTTCTCACCGTGAATTGTTTTAAGCCACGAATCATAGAAGTTACTGTTGCTCTGTCTAGGCCTCTTGTGAAATCTGGAAAGTCCAGCATCTAGAACAGTGGATACGAGATGTGAACAGTGCAGGAAGCACAGGTTGCTTCTCAAAAGGCAAACAGGCTTAAGGTGTGGCATTAAAAGCAAGAGAAATGCCTTACATGCGGAACAATCCATCCAGACTCATGGTTATTGAACCCAATTATGTAGGGTACGTTATTCGTGTTTTTCTCTGCTAGGAGATCTTTGGGCAGTTTGGGGAAAAACACACCATCTACAACTGCATAGGAAAACACACTATACTGAAAGAAAAAGAAAAAAAAGTTAAGGACATCAGAATAGAGTGTCAGGCGCCTAGACAAGTTACTCTCAACAACACTCTCTTTGGCAGTGATTTGTTTATCGAGAAGCAGACAAGATCCAGACCAGAACAGTACTGTGTCAGAACTGCGGATTTTGGCGGGTACAGGTATAGTTATAGGTAATTCAAACAAGATCTCCTTAAGTGACCAATCACACGCCGCATTCATCCCGCCTAGACATTGCATTGTCTACCCACACCCTCTGGGAAATATACAATCCCACTATCTTCCCTAGCAAGCTGGCACCAAAGGCTTCAAGGATGTTCCTCTGGGAGGAAAGCTTCTACAGGAAAAATTACAGCTTCCACAATAGCACGGTTCACACACACTGCATTCGCTCCCCCCCTTAGGAATTTCCCTTCCCCCTACAACCATGGCAAACTAAGAAAAACGGAGTTTGACATAGAGCTCGAATCATAGCCTATTAATGTATTTCTTTGCAAGGGTCTTTTTAAAATGCTGCCTCTCGAGAGTCTACTTTTTAGCAGAACAGCTGTCCCAGTTAATATAAGCAAAGCCAGGTAGATTCACAGACACCTACCCCCCCCAATGTTCCAAAACAACCGCAGCCCCCAAGATCAGTGGGTGGTGAGGAGATAGGAAAATCTGTGACTGGAGGAGCTGCCCCACCAGCCTCTTTGCAGCCTGGAGAAGAGAGCTGGCATACTGCACCCCAGCCCCCAAGGGAGGTCTATGGAGGCTGCCCTGAGCATAGCGTTGCCAGGTCTCCCCGGCCACCGGCGGGGGATAGGGGGTATGGTTGCCATATGGGTTGGCAGCCCCCCGGTGGGAATGGGGAACCCCCACTTTTGCAGACTCTTGCCCGCTTCCGGTCAGCTGGGAAATCCCACTCCCAACTGATCTTTTTGGGCCTACTTCCAGTTTGGAGCTTACTCTTGGTTGGGGGTGACGCTCTGGCTTTTGGGCAAAACTCTACATTTGGAAGCCAAATCTACCATAGAGTTTTGCCCAAAAACCAAAGTGTCACCCTGACCAGAAGTAGTCCCAAAACTGAAAGTAGTCCCAAAACCGAAGTAGGCCCCAAAATGCCCAACATCACTTCCAGTCTCCTAGAAGGACATCAGGAGACCACCAGTGGCTAGGTAAGTTGATCTGGCAACCCTAGTTGGGAAACTCCTAGAGATTAAGGGATGGAGCCTGGGGAGGACAGGGACCTCAGTAGGGTACAGTGTCATAAAGTCCACCCTCCAAAGCATTCATTTTCTCCAGGGGAACTGATCTCTGTAGTCTGGAAATGAGTTAGATCAAGATGGGTAACCGTGTTTGTCTGTAGCAGTAGAAAAGACCAAGAGTCCAGTAGCACCTTAAAGTCTAACAAAATTCTCAGCAGGGTATGAGATTTTGTGAGTCACTGCTCACTTCTTCAGAGATGGTAACCATAGAGTCTTGCCCAAAATACTACAGCTATGCGACATCCCCAGAGTGATGACATGTGATGTGTGATGTCATCATGTCAGGACATCTTGCAGGCTTGTGGCTGTTGGGGCCGGGGCTTCCCCCCACAGCCAGCTGGCCAGCAGGGGGCAGGAGCCTGTGAAATCAGGGGATCCCCCGCTCCCACCTGGGAGCTGGCAACCCTAAACCAACCCCAAGGTCTACATCCGATCTGACCTCTGACAGGAGACTTTCCAAGCCCCCAAATATGACAGCAGGCTGTTTTCAGAGACCCATTCACCCAGCTCACCAATCCAAATGGTTTTCATTGTTCCTGAAAACAGCAACTGGGGTCACCAAAAAAGACAGATGCATTCTAATGCAGAGCTGATAATTTCTCCTAGACCAAGAGTGATTCTGTCTCTAATCTCTTCATCTTTCTCTCAGTAACATCTTTAAAACCTATACCTTTTAGGGATGTCAAGCCCCCAGACCCCCCACACTGAGTTTCCATTGCCCACTGCCACTGTAGACAGCAGCAGGGGATAAATTAAAAAATGTACTTAAAAATTTAAAAAACCTCACTTTGTGAGCACAGTGATGTCACTTCTAAATACAATCCAGAAGAGATAAAGGGTAGTTCCAGGAGTCATTGGAAATTCTATGGTAAAACCATACCGTTTCTGTCAATTTCTAGAATTACCTGTGGAGAAATGTATTTTTGGGAGGTTTGAACTGAGCAAAACCTTCATCTTTAACTTTAAAAAGGTTTTCTCTGTCTTGGCAGAGAACAGGCAGGAGGGGACAAGTCGTTTCAATTGCTCTCCAGCCCATCTAAGCCACACTTTAGAAATGCTAAGAGCACTATCTGGAGACAATAGGATGGTCAAGTTCTCTACCCCCCCCCCCAACTACAAAGGTGACCTCTAGTAGGGAACAGTTTTGGAGGTTGAAATCCCTAGAGAAGTCTCTTCCTGAACACTTCTGGAAAAGGTTATGTGACCTGCCCTGCCCAGGAGGTGTGCAAACAGAGATTATAACACTCCTTGGCACAGCTAGGAGGGTCTCTTTGGGTGCTGATTCCATCCAGGCAGACAGAGGTCTTACACCTGGGCTCCTGCTAAAAGCAGCCATTGACATGTGGTGGACTAAAGGCCTGAGCAGAGGCTTCAAGGTAATAGGAATCCAGTGGAACCACTGTAACTTTTATAGCCTGCCTTAGATCAGCTAGGGCAAGCACAGAGGAATCTGCCTGTTTACACTTTTCTTTTGCATCCTTTGCTCAATCTGTTGCTGTGCTAAGAGTATGTGTGTGGGCATTTTCTTTTTAACAAATGTTTTATAACTTTTTTACAGCTGTTCTCTGTACCATATAGACCCTTTCAGACACATTATTTTAAAATGAGTGCCATGAAAAAGGAGGGCAGTCAGTTGGAAAGCTGATACTCTCCCAATGGTGCACAAGTTCTGTAAACTGTCCCCATGGTAACCAGACACTGGGTAGTGGAAGATACAGGCATAATACAAGGCCATAGAATGGCAGTGCAGGGAAAAGAACTTGGGAGCCCTAAGACTCTCACCAGGTAGTTCCTACAAAGGGCAGGTGGTGGCAGTGGCTGAACTGAAATAAGGACAGAAAAGCCCCTCTGAGAGTTGGGAAATATAGGTGGGTGGCATGTGCTAGTTGAAGATTTTGGACAGCCACTGGTACCCAGATGCAAGGCAAGAAGGATCAGGGCCTGCAGATCAGTGGGGCTGTTCCACCCACTACTCATTGTCACTTTAGGGTTGTACCTGGAAGTGACATCATCACGCTAATGGCAGCGTCCCCCCCCCACACACACACACCCTAAGCACCACCTTGGTAGAGTTCTCATTCCAAAGCAGTGGAAGACACTTGGGATGGGAACCAGCCTTTGTTCCCTGTCCATCTCTCCTCTCTCTTTTTGAAATCTGGAACTCCTACTGCCACTTCCTCCCTTCTCCAGGGAGAAAATAGGATTGAGGTTTTGTTTTTCAAAATAAAGCACTGAATAAACATTTAAGCAGATAGCCATCGATGGCATGTCTGTCACCTTACACACCCTTGAACTGCTGTTCACCTTACTTGAGCATATGCTATAATTCCCTAAACAAACTCGCCCACTTTTTTCATCAGCTCAGTCCAAAAACAAATGCATCTTTCCCCATCTTTCATCTCCTCAAGCATACTTTCCCTCATATTGGCTTCAGGCTTCAGAAGAAAGTTATCTGGATAAGTAATGTCTTCCCAAATAGACCCATGGACAGGTCAAAGGTCAGCAGAAACATACTTACTCTTTCATCTTCATCCAGATTGAGTCTGTTTAAATCCTGGAATGGCAAGAGAAATTACAACAGGAGATTCATTTTTTACAAGTATGGATACAGTCCTCCTGAAATTCTCCTACACAAACCTCACAGAAATAATGAGAGTTGCACAAGAGCAATTCTTAATTCCGGGAAATTCCTAAAGGATAGAACCCTCCATCTGTAATTAGAAGTACCTTTTGCATTTGCATTCTGATAAGCACCAAGGGATCCTTCAGTTCCTTAGATCACCATTTGAATACCACTGAACATCTAAGCAAAGCCCAGGCTGCCCAGAAATACTTCAGGAATGCTGCTTGGGATAGTAAATCACCTTCATTCAACAAAAATAATTTCAAAGGGAGACTCCAGGTGATTCCAAGGTTAATTCTAGTCATTTAGGACTCACTCAAGAAGACCATGGTTTCACTGTGGTTTATCTTGCATTTGAGTTTGGCACAGAAGCATCAGAGCCTGTACTTTTGCATGTCAGAGCTACATCTCCCCAGCATTTACATTTTTCCTCACTTTATGTAGGTATATAATATGTAAGGATAAACTGACCAAGCAGACTCCAGTTCCTGCAAAGCATCTGCCAAAATAAATATGTTAGTCTTGGAAGCTCTACGAAGCTTATTTGTTGTGATCCTGGAAACAAATGATCTGTTAACAGAAATCTTCAAACCGGCGTTACCCAGTTACAGTCTTGTGTTATTTTTAAGCCATCATAACCAAATGAGTGTGTTTTTATTCATAACTCTACACGTTACAAGTCAGATAAATATGTGGCCAAAATGGAATCCTATCTTGATGTCCTCCCCCACCCCAAATATGCAGCAATGTTTACCACAAAGTGCGGTCATTTGCAGAGCTCTGCAGCACTGCAAAGTAGAGAATTTAGCTAAAGTGCACATTGAAGGCACGTGCAGAAAACGCTGGATCTTTGCAAAGGAAAGGCAATTGCAGAGCCGTGAAGCTATGCAAAAAGCAGGCACCCGAAGGGCTCTGCATCTGTGCAAGATGCTGGAAACTGCAGAGTTCTTTAGCAGTGCAAACTGCAGGCACCTAAAGAATTGCCCAATGCGGCATAGTCCAGGCATCTTTCTGAGTGCCAACATGCACATTAATCATGAATTGGACCTCAGGGCAGAACTGAACTGTGCCACACAGTCCAACGTAAAACAACATGAACTGAATCACCGGACAGTTCAGATCCACAAGTATTTCACATTGGCACTGGTTCCAGTGACAGTAGGTAGTATACATCAAGTGTGCCCTTCAGATACTGGGGAAGGTGTATATGTAGGAGTAAATGTTCAAACTAACCCATTATGAAGCCAGAAAGAATGTGAATAACCAATTATATGACATTCATTGTATGTGTGACAATGCTCTTACTACTGTTTCATCCATGAATAAAAATGGTTTATGCCTTTATCAAAGTAGTTATTAAACTGCATAAACCAAGGAGATCCAATGTAGTGTAGTGGACTAGGATCTGGGAGATGCAGGTTCGAATTTCCATTCTGCCATGAAAGCACATTGTGTGACCGAGACAGTCACATGTGTTCTCAGCCTAACCTACTTCACAGTGTTGTTGTGAAGATAAAATGGAGAAATGAAGAAGCATTGTAAGCTATTTTTGGTCCCCACTGCAGAGAATTGTGGGCTATAAATGAAATAAATACATAATGAGATCATCATGTTCTTCACCTCCAACCGCCAATGAAACAGAGCAGGGAAACAAAATGGAATGGCTGGAGGGAACACTGAGTGCCATTTTGGGCAGGAGGCCTGTGTCGCTCATACTGTGCAGTCCATATGAAAGATCACCAGATAACAGCATGTTTACCATCTTGGAAATGGCCTGCAAAATGTCTTCTTCCGTCTTCCCCTTCAGACAATGCAGCATCTCGCTTGAGCTTGTTGTTTTACAGCCTGCGGCTTCCGAAATTTTCTGCAGTCGAGAGAAAGACATTTGTCATAGTTTTCATAGGACTGAAAATAATTGCCTCAAAGCCCATCTTAAAAGAGCATAGAGACCAAAGTTTTAGGGTCATGGAAACGTCACAGTTCACTGAGGGTCAGGTGTGCTACAGGCAGGGTTCCCAATTCCAGGCTGGAAAAATCCTAGAGATTTGAGAGGTGGAACCTGGGGAAGGCAGATCCAGGGAGAGAAGGAAGCTCAGCAGGGTATAATGTCATAGAATGCTATGCTGTTAGCCACACTGAGCCCCATTCTGGGGGAGGGGAGGGATAAAAGTCTCATTAAATAAATATGATAAATAGGAGTCCACCCTCCAAAGCAGCCATTTGCTTCAGGGGAACTGATCTCTGTCATGCTGACATCAGCTGGAATTCTGGGTGATCTCTAGGCCCCACCTGGACATTCTAACACTGCAAGAGATTTTTACAAACAACCGTGTTCTATTTGTTACTATCATGCTATAAAGTGCATAGTGTGATATTATTACATCCTTGTTGTCAGGTACATGCATACAATACTTTCAGTTTAACAACTACCTGTCAATATTGCATTAGTATTTTTTAAAAGTCAAGTATTTTTAAAAATACTGATGCAATATTGACTGGTAGTTGTTAAACTGAAAGTATCGTATGCATGTACCAACCTGACAAAGATGTAATAATAGCACACTATGCACTTTATAGCATGATAGTTACAAATAGAACACGGTTGTTTGTAAAAATCTCTTGCAGTGTATATTTATTCATTATTAGACTCTCCTGACACTGCAGTTCAGGTTGCTACATTCACCTGGACATTGGCTAGCCTAGCCTAGATGCGGCTCAAAACCACATTCAAATACCCCTGAGTCACCCCTGAATGGCCATAAAACGCTCATAAATCTATGTAGACAGTTCCATAAACCCGACAGATCAAACGAAGTGAAAGCGGCATGCAGTCTGGACACTGCCATAAAATCTGACAATCAATCAAAGTGAAAGTGGCATGCCATGCAGAGGGGGATTTCTGTTCCAATGTGGGTTTGGTAAAACAGGGGAGCAAATGCTAGATGCAGACTGGGCCAGTATCAGTTCTAGCACTCCCTCCAAAAACCTACCTTAGCATGCTTTTCTGGATGCATGTCCATGAGACCATCCAAGAGACAGACGCCACTTTCAGAGATGGCTTTATGGAACAAGCCTTTTGCCAGTGGAGATACGACCTGAGAAGGGAAGGAAAGCACAAATACCAATGACAGCCTCTCTTCCAGAATTCTGTTCCCATTGCCCACTGATTTTTAAGCCTTTCAAGCATTCCTCAGTGAGAAGATATGCAGTGGGGGACACATTTCCTTGGAATACAAGATAATGTAGAGGAAGCTCAGGGATGCAAATGATTATCTATTGATTATTTCTGGCATACCAGAGATCTTTGGGAAAGGATCTTTGGGATTCTCCAGGAGTTAGTGGCAAATCGTTAAGCACTAAGCAGAATTGTAGAAGCAGGTGTTTTATATCCAATTTAACTGACAGAAGAGGAATTTTCTAACAAGCAGGTGTTCCAACATCAGTATACTTTTTAATTAGGTTGGTACCAACCACCTGTTAATGAGCTGTCAGAGTTAAGATCTGTGGTGAGATTCTCTGCTTCAAAGCAACAGGTTTAAAAGTTTACAGTGGCTATAATTTTTAGTAATTTTAAATAAGCAAAAATCAAACTAAGTTTCTTTTAAGCTTAAAAGGCTTTAACACATAACTATTGAACTATTGGAATCTATAAGCAATATAAATACATTTGCCTTTTAGCAGCTTATTATTTTAAGGCAAAAAGGACTGTTTGCTTGCTTAGAGAAATAATTATACACAGTAAGCTGAATTGATAAAATGCTCAGCGAAAAGGCAAGTGATAATTGGTTAAAGAAGATGTCAAGATGATTAATTGAGTTGAGAAAAAGTACAATTATGCTCCCTGGAAAAAGATTTAATTTTAGAAAAACCCTTTTCCTATTTGTTGTGTGCTTTTAAAAGTTAAAATACAACTTTCATATTTTGTTTATAGCTGAGAATAAAGGCTTTCAGATAGCTAAAATATTTACTAAGACTATATTCTTAAATAAGAAACTTTGCTAATACACAGCTATAAGCTATAAGGAACTACCAAGCTTGTTTTAATAAGCAAAAGAGATGGAACACAGCCAGGTATGTGATCATCTCAGAGTTCAGTAAGAACTAAAAATATTAATCATGGCTCTTGACATTAATTAAAAGACCAATTAAGAATGCAGAATTTATATTATACAAAAAGGACCCCTGATGGCTGAAGCAAAATAGTATATTTTGTAACACTATAAAGTTTAACTTAGATTTAATATTTTCAAAAATTCAGCAAAAATCTTCTGATGGATTAAAATAAAGAATAATAGCTGGATTCAAGGTATCTACAAAAGCTTTATGTTATAGGCTACTTTAGAACATTAGAAAGAGCACGTATACAGTTTAATTTTTTGGAATGTCATTGTAATGATATATTTTCCATATTCTTCATATTTTAAATGGTTTTTTAAAACATATATGCATGTATCAATATAAAGAAACCATTTTTGTAATAAAAACAGCGTTTATACTGAGAATGAACTTAGCCTGAAATTTCATTCAAAGGTGAAGCAAGTCTGGGGAGACAGCCAATGAGATGCATTAATCATTTTTAACGAGATGAACAACTGCATTGTAAGGCTGAAATGCGGCCACGTAGCCTCTTGTTTGTCAAATGTATAATTAATGGTTGTTAAGGCAAAGAAACTCAATCCGAGCATGTGAAAATGATGTCAACAATGATGTAAAGTTGGGAGGAGCAAGAAGAATATATTAATCAGAACCCTGCTGTTACTCACTGGACATTTGAGCTGAATTTTTGGCTGTATGGTGTCCTTTATTCGAATAAAAACCTTTCTACCCTTTACTGTCTGGATATTTTCTCCCACTGTATGGGTTTCAGTTGGCTAGCCTCACAATTCAAAGAACCTTAGCACCCTCAGGGCATTGCCTTCAATAGCATTACTGACTTTCTTTGTAATGTGCAACATTGGGGAAGGGGAGAATGTCAGGTGTATTTTAGGTTGTACTCTTGGTTAACAGAGCTAATGATTAGGCCAACAGGCTTTGGCAGTTCCCCTCTCAATCTTCTGCAATGGTCTGTTGCTCTCTGGAAGTAGAAAGTTCCCACTTCCATTGCTTTTGCTTTCAACCAAATTACTGTGATCTTGAAAGTCTACAGCAACATCTAGCAATCGCACCAAGGCCTTCGCAAAAGAAATGTTTGCTCTTGATCCTAACTTTGATAAATTGCTATTGATTCAAATAGTTTCTGTGCTAGATTCAGTAAGTACAGATAGGAGAAGAATAAAGGCCAAAACAGCTGTGATTTGTGGGGACCTGTGTTGGAATCCCCAGATGTGAAATTGAGCTCATGTGGAGCAAGGGAGATGAGCTGGATTTGGTTTGCAATGCAAGCAAAGGGGGGAAGGTTAATTTTGGGTTGACAGCTCTGGGTTGGGAACAATGTTCCCTCTAAGCTGTGGAGCCTTGTGAGCAAAAATTCTACTTTATGAGCTACTGGCATTAAAGTTGTGAGCCAGCCATTGGGCGACTGCATAAATTAGTTTGCTCTGGAGCCGTCCTTACTGAGCTAAGACAAAAATGTGTGAGCCGGAGGCTAAAAAACTGTGAGCTGGCTCACACTAACTCAGCTTAGATGGAACACTGGTTGGGAAATACATGGAGATTTGGGGGGGTTGCAGCCTGGGAAGGGCGGGGTTTGTGTAGGGGAGGTACCTCAGCATGGTATAATGCCATATACTCCACCCTCCAAAGCAGCCATTTTCTCCAGAGGAACTGATCTTGATTGTCTGAAGATCAACTATAATAGCAGATCTCCAGGTGCCACCTGGAGGTGGCAACCCTAGGTTAACTGCCCCTCCATGTCATTTCTCCAACAGAAAATGCCCCCTGTGCCAAGAGGCTGTAAGTAAGGCCAGGGTGGGGGGCAACAGGCACAATATAGGTCCCCATCATTTTCCTCTCAAAGCCACTGTGGAGATCTCTGAGACTGTACAACTAACAAAGGTACAGAGAGACAACATAACATTTCTTTACTACCCAGTTGGCCATTTTAAAATCAATTTTATTTTATGCATTGTTTATGCATTTATTTACTTTCTTAACAGTCCACCTTTCCTGTTGAGTTTAGCAGGATGAAGCCCAAGGCACAGACATTCACAGAGAGCTTCTAAAGACGACATGCTTTAAGAAAATGTTATCTGGGGTCTTCTTACAATAGTTTCATAAAATGACAACTCCTGAAAGAATAATAAATACCAATATCCCCAAACCAAATTTTAAAAACAAACTACCAGGGCACAAGTGCTGAATCCACCTGCAGATTCGCCAAATATAGTAACAGATCCTGGATCACCTCCGAAGTCTGCAATGTTCTCCTGGACCCATTGGAGGGCTGCTACTTGATCGAGAAGGCCCCAGTTTCCACGGGCTGTGGTGTCACCAGAACTGGAAGGAAGGAGAAACTCTAGAAATACCTACTTGGCTGTCGGAAAGTTGATGGTAAGAAGTGGTATAAAGCCAAAAAAATACGTTTTTATTCTTATTGAAGTTCTGGCAAAGAAAACTGGCATGCTTTCATTTATCTAAACTATGTGAATGTTGCAAATGGCCCATTGCCTAACTTCTTGTTTACCGTCATCCCTCCTGCTGCAGATTCCAAAGATTGACTTAGATTAAATGTCTGCAGCCATTGGCACCGGAGCCAAGTGTGGCTCAGTACAGAACAAACAGGGCTCTTTCAAAAAAGGAATTCAAATTGTTCAGTATACTGAAAGTATACTGGAGGTGTAGGTGGGATGCTAGAATAACCAAAATGGCAGAAAAAGGTTTTGAGAGGACTAAAGGGCTTTTTCCAGAAAATGGTAGAGGTGAACAGTTACCAGTAATCCAAATGAGAACCATGTGCAGATTCATGTCAGTGTTGTGAAACACTCATACAATGTGCTCCTGTGTATGTTTATTACTGTGAGACCTAGTATGTGCCACTTCATAATAAAGGATTTGCAACCACCAGTGGCTGGGCTGTAGGAATATTATGGATTGTTCATCAACTTATCAATTATCAGTTATGTTAAGCTGTATATTTGTCAAGTAGTATATTTTTAGAGAAAAAAATGAAAGTTTAATTGAAACTGAACTCTCTCTAATCAGATAGCAAAAATTAAAGTACACGTGAGTCAGCTTGCAAGTCCTGGATATATTTGCAATTTTGCTTGTCCAAAATTAAGGCTTTTATAACTTTATAACATAAATACATGAAATATTGCAATTTCATATGCAAGGTAAATGATAAATTATGTATTTTGTGTTGTTAAAGCAGCAACATTGGCTTAGGTTTGATAGGACAGTCAGTATTGCATATGTTTCAATTTTTCACAAAATTTCTGGGGTTTCTTCTGGAACAGAATAAACCAATTTTTTCACCTGTGGCTTCAAAATTTTCAGAAATTGGTTGGTTTCAGTGCAATTAGATCAGGGGGAGCTGGGGAGCTCTGCTCCAGTGGTCACCTGAATTGTGCGGTTTGGGGAGTCTGGGTTTTCTGGACTCCTAGGGGTACCCCAGGAAAGGGATACCTGAAGGAGGGTGTGTGACGGAGAGCCAGATCCTGGCGGCAGCTTTGATCTGGAGTCTCCTGTTTGCCCTGAAGCCCCAGCCAATGCAATCACCATTTTGGCACCAAGTTGTGACAACTGGACTTTTAAGAACTGAAACTAAGCATTCTTCTACATAAAGTGATCCTCTACATAAACTAAGAAGATATTCTGCAAGTAAGTTCTCTTTTTATTCATGAAGTGCTGGCTGAAATAGATCTGAAGGATTTAACCACACTGTAAAAAGGATTAGAAAGATAACGGGGAGAGGGGGAATCCCTCCCCCCAATTTGGAAGCAGCTCTCAAACGAAAGGAATTAACATTTAAAAGGGACTGCAATTCTTATAAGATTTTCGACTGTGCTGTCCCTTATTGATCTAACTGGTTGCAAATTGAAAAGTGGATTGGATATTATTAATACGATTAAAAGCTGCCTCTGACTCTATAATGAATTTATTTGGACTATATTGACATTAAATTGGATTCAGAGAAGGATTATTGCTGGAAGAAGATTTAATTAATATTACAGCTAATTTGGATTCTCTGGCTTAGTCTAAACAAACTCTGTGGGCTCAACTATCTGGCTAAATTGCTCCATGGGAACAATGGCTACCTTTCAAGCAATAATGGAAACATTAAAGGACACTTTTAACACAGCTATACTTCCAATACAGTACAATGTGTACCTTTTAGAGGACCATGTCCAGGAGCTTTCCTGTAAATTTCACCAAGTAGAAAGTTTACCAAAACATCTACCAAATGAAGTACAAGATCCGAGGGAGGAACTAAGATTGGAATAGGTGGAAATATCAGAGATTAAACTGTTTAAAGTAAAAATGGGAAAAATAGCTGCATGCCTGCCTGAAGTGAAAGAATCACAAGATATCAAGATGGAGGAATGGAAGATAATTCTAAGCTTGACTGATACATTCTTTTGGGATTCAGCAAGTAAACAAGGAGAGAGTTCTACCCCCATACTGAAATACTACAGGAACAATCCACAACTATAGAAGATAAAATGCTGGGAATTCAAGAAGGAGAGGGAAGGGGGGGAGAACTACTTAAGGTGGAATTGCTACAAAAGGGCAAGTGATATTTAAAATGGAATGTAAGGAGATTTAATGAGATTTAATTATATAAAACTTAAGATAAATTGTGGCTAAAATTAAATGTTAAGAGAAATAAGTGTCAGGTAGTTCTTATCTGTAATTATAGCAACGCTCAAAACCTTGTAATATGATTCAAGAACAAATATTAATAACGTATGGAATTTAGTATGGCTGTATCCGTGTAAAGGATGGTTAATGATAGCTAAGAAGATAACCAAGAAGGTTAAATTGAATTAAAACTGAAATTAAATAAAATGTCAAAGAAATATTTGTTATAAGGCATTTGTATGTGTTATTTTAGAAAATCCTAAAGATAAATATTATCAGTACTTGTATGAAAATTTTTATAAGAACTGTGAAGTTGAATCTAGTAAAATGTAATCTTAAAGGGATGTGAATTAGGTATGTTTCTATTACTATTTATAAGCAGTAGGACATTAAGGTTCTATAATTGTATGAATAAGGATTAGTTTTGCAGTAAATGATTAAGAGGTTATAAGATATTTGAATATGAGAATCCATAGATATGAAATTAATACAATTTAAACATGATTAATTAACTGGAATGTTTTTATTAAAATATATTAAAAGGGTAATAAGGTAATAAGATTTATAATTTTAAAAGAAGTTATAAAATGCTCTTTTGATGTAAAGGCAATAATTTGGCTTTTTGCAGATATCAAGAAAGGCATGGGCTTAAGTGATTAGAGTTAATACAAAGAATTACCTGATTGTATAAGTAGAATTATTAATGTAATGCAATCGTGTCTGTAGAAGTAATTGTAAGCACTATTTTTCCCTTTGTACCCCTTTCCTATTCCCTGTGTCCCTATTTCTTTCCCTTTACAATATTCAATAAAAACTTTTTTTTTAATTTCAGAAATTGTACATCTCTACAGATGTAGGGCTTTGCAGTGCTTCTTTTAAACAGAATATCCTCTAGACAGAATGTTTTAACAGATGCAATTACAAGGGTATTTCTTTGTCCACCTTCCAGTACAGACCAGGAACTCTCAATTCACCTTAAAGATCCAGTGAGGCACTGGGACCATCATATGTCTGATCTTTACCATGTGCAGCTTGCAGTATCTCCCCCCCCCCGCAAAAAGGTGGAATATGCCATGTTTTAGTCATATAGTAGTTGTAGTTGTAATTTATTGATTG
This sequence comes from Gekko japonicus, assembly GCF_001447785.1. NCBI lineage: Eukaryota > Metazoa > Chordata > Lepidosauria > Squamata > Gekkonidae > Gekko > Gekko japonicus. Next base: position 59,588 of record NW_015165849.1, on the reverse strand, counting down.
TATTGTAATTATTTAACTGTTAGTATATTTATTGTAATTTATTGTAATGTTTTAGATTGTATGTTTCATAAATTGTTGTTACCCGCTCTGAACGGGTTTTGGGGAGAGTGGTTTATAAATCGAAATAAATAAATAAATAAATAAAACCTGAATAAGAATACCATTCCAGCATTGACTGCCCATGTGGTGTAGCAAAACTGGTCTTAAACCAGAAAGGGTTTTGATTCAAATTCATATTCAGCCACAAAAACTCAGTGATGGACCTTAAGCCAGCCACTCCCTCTCATCCTAACCTATGTCAAAGATCTGTTGCGAAAATGTATGGTGGATGAGAAGTTCGAGGATAGTGTCAGTTGTCCAGAAAGGTGACTAAAGGTGTCATAAATGAGCCAAGCATTCATTTGAGCTCTAACAGTATCTCTCCCCACCACCAAAATAATCTGCTGGTGAAACTGTGGGCTACAGAAGCTACCACAATGAGGGTGTGTTCACAGGACAGCTGCTTGTGTGTCAAACATCACTGAGAAGAGCAAGTTACTTTACCACAGGAACACACAGTGCCACTCCTATTACAATGTGCACAGTTTCTGATGGTCACCACACATCCTGATGATCTCATGGCCAGTTTGAGGGAGGGGGGCTAGTGAAGGCTTAAGTGGACCAGCACATTTAGACTACAGGGCTGAGGTACATTGTAGTGGGTTCAAAAAGTCTGAAGCAGAATGTTTTACCTATAAAAACCAAGGATGCCCAACCGGTATTGAATCGCAACAACCACTACTTCTTCATAAGCTGCTAATGCCGACCCATCATATGTGGACGCCATACCCAACAGTAACCCTCCTCCATGGATCCAAACCATTACCTAGAAATAAAAAACATAGTTTTATGCTCAATAATTTGCTCTCTAAGCTAACATCCTCTGAAATGGGTCGGAATACATCCTGCACATGGGTAGGTACCCCCACCAGGATCAACCTTCACAGGTGGAAAAAAACTACCCATCAGGCAGAAGTCTTTTTTGATTTCCCACAAGATTATGTCATAAACCATAGCAGCATTCACTGGTAAATATAATCTCGTGAGAAATCACAAAGGAAGCCTTCTCCCTACCTGATGGCAGAGGTAGATTCGGGGGGGATCGCGGGGGATCGCAGTTCCCCCGGGTGAGGTGCGGGGGACGGGGCACATGACGAAGTCCCGCCCCCTGCTTCCGGCCGCCCCGCTTCCGGCCCTCATTCAGCCAGGAGGAGGCAGGAGAAGAGGGAGGGTAAGTTGCTCCCTCCCCGCCTCTCCCCACCCCTGCCTGCCTGGGGTCAGGGAGGGCCTTTGCGGGGCTTCCTCGCACTCCCGCCGGCCTCATGGGGCTCGGCAGTGGAGCTGCAAGGCCAAGGGCCTTCGCGGGGCTTCCTCGCACTCCCGCCGGCCTTGCAGGTCCACCGCCGGGCCCCTTATTGGCCATCATACTTTTTTAAAAGCACTGGTTTTTTGAGGGGAGGTATAGTCCACTAGCGTGCCACCTGTCCAGGTTGTCCAGAGGTCCCCATCAGCTCAAGAACTGCAGATCTTGGAAGCTAAGCAAGGTTGACTCTGCAAGTATTTATGCCACACTTCCGGTGATGTCAGGGGGTGTGGCCTTATGACACACTTCCGGTGATGTCAGGGGGTGTGGCATATGCTAATGAGTTATGCTAATGAGTTCCCCTAGCTCTTTTCCTACAAAACGACCCCTGCCTGATGGGCAAGTTTTTTCCTGAGTAAAAATAACAAAGTTTACTAGAATCGGAGCAGGAAGTCTGTGGTCCCTTCCGGAGCTTTCCTTCTATGAAACTGGATATTCTTCCCCCCCTTTTAGACCCGTTAATTGATAATACAAAGGTTTCTTGTTTTTCCCTTTCTGTTTTCAAAGATAGGCTGTGTGATGGAACAGGCCTGCTTTGACTTGCAGACCCGGCTCTGCCCACCCCTCCTTGGCATTGCCAACTCCTGGAGGGAGTTTCTTCTTCCTTCCACTAAGGTAACTCACTGCCACCACCTGCTCTTTTGGGTGGGGTTTCCTGCTAGGATGGACAGGGCTCCTAGCTTCCCTTCTCAACTTGAGGCCCCGCCTCTATGTCCTCTGTTACCCAGAGCCTGGTTACCACGGAGACCAATTACGACTTTGGGGCTCTCCTGGAAAAATGGTCATGTACACACAGACTGCTTTCCTCCCAATTTGGGGGCCGCTCTTGCACTCGTGTTTCCAAGATAGTGGGGGATCTGGGTGGTACAGAGACTGAGAACCAACCTCCAAAATAAAAAAAGATTTATTGAAAAGAAAATATTTACAAGCATACATAAGCATAGCACTAGATCAGCAAATGGATTTCAAAGGAAAATTGGTCATTAACGCAATTCCCTTTCCCTGTTCTAGATGTACCCTAACTGATGTTAAAATAGGGCAGGCACTAACGATCTTAAAAAGTTACAAGGTTCCTATCTACATCCCATTACCGGGGAACCGCATGGTCAGAAAAAGAAGGCTGCCTTCCTGCAGACCAGAGCTCAAAGTTGTCCCCAGCACAGTATTCCAAGGAAAAGAGACCAACTTGCCCTTGCAAGGAAGTCCTCATAACCCCCTGTCTCCACGCACCCCCTTACTCCCTCCACCCTCTTGACCTGTTCTGCTTGGTCTGCCCTGGAATGCATTCTGGGATATCTCCAGGAGTTGCCTGGAGACTTCCTAGCACCAAATTCCTTAGTCGGTTTTCCTACCAGAGCCATTAGCATATGTATGGATGTAATCTAGCAGGCAATTGAACTGGCTCCCTGCCACCACGTGGTGGCTGGAATCTCCCAGGATTACAACTGGTCTCCAGCCAACAGAAATCAGTTCCCCTGGAGAAAATGGCAGCTTTGGAGGGGAGACTCTATGGCATTCTACCCTGCTCAAGTCCCTCCCTTGCCCAAACCCCACCTTCCTCGTGCTCCGTCCCCCTCCCCCCAAATCTCCAGGTATCTCCCAACCCAGAGCTGGCAACCCTACCTCAGAGGGAGAGCTGATAAATTACACCCACATCCTTTGCACACTGCCCATATGAATCTTCATTGATCAACATCACCTCAAAAAGGATGTGGGCAAAATCAAGAGGATGCAGAAGAGAATGACGAGGATGATCAGGGGTCTGGAGGCTGAGCCCTACGAGGAAAGGCTGAGGGCCTTGGGAATGTTTAGTTTGGAGAAGAGGAGACTGAGGGGGGACATGATTGCTCTCTTTAAATATTTGGAAGGCTGTCATTTGGAGGAGGGCAAGGAGCTGTTCCAGTAGGCAGCAGAGGATAGGACCCGAAGCAACGGGTTTAAATTACATGCAGAAAGGTATCGCTGGAAATCAGGAAAAACTTTTTCACGGTCAGAGTGGTTCAAAGGTGGAATCAGCTGCCTAGGGAGGTGTTTAGCTCCCCTTCACTGACAGCTTTCAAGAAGAGGCTGGACGAATATTTGTCAGAGATGCTTTAGGCTGGTCCTGCAGGGGGTTGGACTAGATGGTCTGTATGGCCCCTTCCAACTATATGATTCTATGGACATGCCTTCATCATGTACATTTATCTCTTTTGTCTCCAGAACAGCCTCCCTAATGGAGGCTCAATGGGCCCCTTGGGTGACTTTTGCAAGGTGCTGTTACAACAATTTTGTTCACACTGAACTAGTATTTTCTTTTGGATTTTCTTGCAGAAGCAGTTTGTGGAGTTGTACAGATGTTTACCAGTGTTTTATTTCAACATTTATACCCCATTTTTCCCTCAGGGAGGAGGCAAAGCTGCTTAAAATATTGCTCTCCCCTCCCTTCCTCCTGACCAGCTCTCCCAGTGATCTTCCATGGCAAAGGGGGGATTCAAATGTGGGTATACAGAATCCTAGTCCTGTAAACTGTCTTCAGCCTCTGGGGGGAGGGGGGAGTGGCAAATACACAAATACAAGTAGTGTACTGGTTAGAGTATTGGTCTACTGAGGAGAAAGTCAGGGTACAAATGAAATCAATAAATAACTAAAAGCTCTCCTTAGAGTAGCAAGACCTGTGCTTACCGGTAACTTAGGTTTCGTGTCTGAGTGAGCCACTGTGTAGACATTTAAATATAAGCAGTCCTCAGAAACAGTCAAAGAGACCTTTTCCTTTCTGTTAGTAAAAGCATCTGACATAGCTTGTCCCACCACTGGATCCTGCAGACACCTTCACAAAACAAAGCAAAACACAGCCAAAACGAACAGATTTATTTTGTAAAATGGGACCAGAGTGTTCCCTCATAATCCATCTCTTCAAAAACCGCTAAAAAGAAACTTTAGTGGCATGTCAGCCAATACCACTAGTATGGATATTTGTTGTTCAGCCACACAGTCGAGTCCGACTCTTTACGACCCCATGGACCACATCCTGCCAGGCCCTCCTGTCTTGTGCTGTCCTCTGGAGTTTGCTTAATTTCATGCTTGTTGCATTGATAACACCGTCTAACCATCTCATCCTTTGAATATTCCATAAATGGATGTATGGAGGGAAACCCAGTGTGGCAGCCATTTTGAGATCAGAGGAAGGAAGAATTGCCCAGTGTAAGGTTGCCAGCTTCCTCTCGGGAAATACCAGAAGATTTGGGGTGGAGCCTGGGGAGGACCAGGTTTGGGCAAGGGAGAGACCCCAATGTGATGTGAAGCCAGAGAGTCCACCCCTCTAAAGAAGCCATTTTCTCCAGGGGAACTGACCTCCGTCATCTGGAGATCATTCTAATCCTGGAAGATCTCCAGCCCCCACCTGGAGGTTGACAACCCTACCCCAGTGTTATGCTAACCCCAGCAGGGGAAATAGTGATTCCCTGGAGCTGTTTCAAGCCTTCTAACATTGCTGTGAAAGCACATGGTTCTTTCTTGTAGAGACCTGAAAGATTCTACTGTTGTAACTCACATGGCTGGGTAGGATGTTGCATCTCTGAGACCACTCCATGGTTCGGCCGGTACCGGTGGGGCAAAGCGCAAGTTTCCAGTTGGTGGCTTTGCATAGGGAATTCCAAGGAAAACATTCACATCTTTTTTTGCACTACTGACTTTGACTTGCTGGCCTCGGAGCCTCCCATATTTAGTGAGCACCTCCGAAGGAGCAGGATCATGGCCTGTGCAGTGAACATAAAATAGTTATCCATGTATGAGCCAGAGAGCCTTTGCTGTTGTTGCATGCACACAGCAGAATTTCATGTGGACACTATGTGGAATTCAGGTACCAGAAGCAGGGCTGGACTTTGCCTCGAGCTAAATCTGGCAGCCGTTCAGCACAGCTATGGTATCACATGGCCGAAGAAAGCACAAGCCCAGCATTAGTTCTCCTCCTACACTTTTTCTGCTTCATTGATAATGACTAATACAGTAAAGGAGCTCTTCTAATGCAATTTTCTTTGTACGCAACACACCTCTTCATTTTATATGAAAGAGTGGAAGTCCCTGCCTTGACAGAAGGGAGTAGACACTAGAAATAAACAAGCAGGGAAACTGCAAAGACTCAAGTGGATCACTTCAGTTTCCCCTGCATCCCATTCAGTGTCCCCTCTAAGCTGAGTTAGTGTGAGCTAGCTCACAGTTTTTTAGCTTCCAGCTCACACATTTTTGTCTCAGCTCAGGAAGGATGGCTCCAGAGCAAACTAATTTATGCAGTAGCCAAATTGTTCGCTCACAACTTTAATGCCAGTAGCTCACAAAGTAGAATTTTTGCTCACAAGACTCCACAGCTTAGAGGGAACATTGAATTCCTCACAAGTTCTCTTTCCCTCCTCCTGGCAGTCTCCACACCCTTTCCCTGCTTCCTTCTCTCCTTCTCACTCACTGACCATCCTTTCTTTTATCTGCCCCCCCCCCAGTCTTCAGCTTCATCCTTTGTTTATAACTTGCCCTTCTCCCGAGCAGCATACATTATTCTGTCCTCCGTGTTATCCTCAGTACAAGCCTGTGAGGTGAGTTAGGCTGAAAGGGTGTAACTCGCCTAAGGGTGCCCTGCAAGCTTCCATGGAAGAAAGGGGAACCTGGCTGCCCCAGATCCTTGTCTGACACTTCAATACACCACATCAGCTCTCAGCTTTTCTCCTTGCTTCCTCCTGGCTGCCTCCTTCCAGGGAAAAGCCTGCCCCAGTTGCAAAAGTCATGTCGATTGCTCAGATGACTTGGGTGGTGACCACTGCCAGGCCTAGCCAAGTTGTGTACTGCATGGACCAAGAGAGTTGTATGACTTCAAATTGTAGCCACTGCTGCACCTGGGTGAATTACACAAATTGCATGGTGTCCAATAGTTGTTGCTGGCCCTGGCCCTGATGAGTCCTCCCTCCAAAATAGGAGGGAGGGTAGCAGGGATGCCCGTAAGGCCAAAACAGCACTGGAAAGGACCCCCTCCTCTTCCCTTTTACTGACAAACTAAGGAAACACTGTCTTGGTTGCCTAGCAACTTCCACATTAGCCACCAAGACTTTCTCTCTTAAAGGTCCAGGCTTTTCTCAGGTTTGTAGAAAGATCTGTCTTGTCCATGTCTCCAGTTTCTAAAGTTAGGTATCCATGGACAGGCTCATTAGGGTTTCCAGGTAACCCCCGGCAGGGGATGGGGGGTAGGGTTTCCAGATCCAGGTTGGGAAACTCCTGGAGATTTGGGGGAGAAGCCAGGTGACAGGGACCTCAGTGGGGTACAATGCCCATAGAGTCCTCCCTCCAAAGCATCCAGTTTCTCCAGGGGAACTGATCTCTGTAGTCTGGAGACGAGGTGTAATTCCAGGGGACCCCCAGGTCCCACCTAGAGATTGGCATCCCAAAGGACCACGTTGAGAATTAGATATATTGATTGATATGAGCAAATAATGGTGAAAGTGTCCTCTTCGGTCTGGAAATCCCCCCAAGTTGTCAGCTCAGCCAGAATCTTGACATTTTTGTGTTGGTTCCTAGACACTGAATACAACTATTTATTTATTGTTATATTTTAAACCTGCCTTTCGCTGACAGAAGTCTTATGGCAGTAGGAAGAATCATGATGATTTTTCTTTGAGCCTGCATTTAGGGACACAGTCTGAACAAAGCTTAATACTATTAAAATTAAGGTTGTTGTTCAATTAGTCAATATTCATAGCAGTATTAGATGACTAACTACACATCTGAAGAAGTGCATTCTGACTCACGAAAACCTATGCTGGAAAACATTTTATTCATACTTTAGGGCAGGGACCACCAACTTAGTGCCAGGGGGCATCATGGCTCCCCGCCAACACTTTTCCTGGCACCCACCACATGTTTTTAGAAAGTGATCAGAGCCATATGGTTCCTTTGCTCAACAAGCCTTCTGATTGGTCACTGGAGATTTGATTGGCTGTACAGATTTTTAAAAACATTCCTTTGGTAGCAGCTGCAAACACAGCACAAGGCCCTTCACTGTGGTAAGACGCAGCATTCATTTTGTGGTCGGAGATCCCTGTTTTAAGTGCTACTGGAATCTGTTTAATTTAACTGCAACAGATTTGACACATCTGCCCCTCTGGAATTGAAAACAATTAATTGTTTACATTTGCTTACAAACAAAACAATGAGTTCTGAAGAGCATTTCCCTGTATTTTTAAATTCATTAACAAGCCATTAACATGTTTCATTAGATAATGAAACAGAAGTCAAGTGGCACTTTAAAGACTAACAAGATTTGATTCCGGTACTAGAAGTATGACCTGCTCACTCTGCTTGCCAACCCCATAGCTCTCTGTGCTCATATATTTTCCACTGACTTTTTTCTACTGTAACAAGAGTTTTCCCCCATCCCTTTCACTGCAAAAACACTAGGTGGGGAGTGTCTGGGGGTCAAGGTGTTCCTGTGCCCTTCATATTTGGCACAGTCATCCCGAAATGGCAATTTGAAAACACCAAGCTTTCTTTTCTGATGAGTCATGCCTGCCAATGAAAGTACCTTAGCTTCCACTGCAAATAGCATGGGAAGGGGGGGGGGGTTTCTGGAGGTAAACCGAGGCCAGGATGTTCCAGTTCCCATAATTTCTGGCACTGCAACACCCACAATTATCCTGAAGGTGGTGACCAATTTTGAGGCCACAGCTTTATTTTCTGGTGAGTTATGCCTCCCACAGACGGATGGATGGATGGACACACAGACAGATGCACTCCTGTTATTATAGATAAAACTTTGAGGATTAGATTCCACTTATCCAGATGCATGTATTGAACACTCAGGCAGCACACACACATACACACACGAATGTATGTATGTATGTATGTATGATTTGCCAGGTCCCCCCGGCCACTGGCAGGGGCTGGGGGTTAGGTTTGCCCATATCCAGGTAGGGAAACTCCTGGAGATGTCGGAGTGAAGCCTGGGGAGGACAGGGACCTCAGTGGGGCATAATGCCACAGAATCCACACTCCAAAACACTCATTTTCTCCAGAGGAATTGATCTCTGTAGTCTGGAGATGAGCTGTAATTTTGGGGGATCCCCAGGTCCCACCTGGAGGCCGACATTCCTAGAGGCTGAACCCCAGCCATTTAGTGCCAGTGTTGCGATTTTGTGGTGTGGGGATGCAGTCCTTATCAAAACATGTGATTTCATGTGGAATTTCCTGCCACAGATTATCGTGATGGCCACAAACATAGACAGCTTTAGGGGAGGATTAGATAGATTCATAAAGGAACAGTCCAAAAGTGGCTACTAGCCGTGGTAATTAAAGGGAATCTCCACATCCAAAGGCAACAAACCTCTGAATGCCAGTGCCAGGAGGCAACATCAGGGAAGGCCTCAGCTTCTATGTTCTGTTGTTGCCCATCCAGAGTAACTAGTTAGCCCCTGCATGAGACAGGACTAGATGGACCACTGGTCTGATCCATCAGGGCTCTTCATATGCCTCCATATACTTGAGTATATTCCTATCTCCAAGGGTATATTTCAATATAAAGAGGTGGGGGGAGAACAGAAATTTAGTTTGACCATTCTGAATTCCCTTGCAATCTCACATTCGGCTTTCTCATCATGAGGGAGGGGTGGGGAAAAAGTTCCACCCCTTCTTCTAGGGAATTTCAGCACAAGAGGCTTCATGCCTACTCCAAACAAGATGCCAACTTCCAGATGTCTGTTGTTTGGAAGAAATGCTAGATTGTACAGTGCATTTGATCCATGCTTAGATTGAAAATGCCATCTGAGAACATAATTCAAGTATGTACATAAAGTAATCCCTGTTTTATCCTTCGACTGGTTTTTGGCCAGAGACACAGTGATATGATATCCTCTTTATACACCAGCATTCCTGTTCTGCTGCTATTATAATAAACAAACGTAGAAACCAATGGGAAGATTCTTATTGTTGCCATCTTCCAGGTGAGCCACAAATAGCACCCACCAAAGGAAGAACCCTAGGATTCCATTGATGTTATTGAGCTGTGCCTATGTTATTTTGGAAATCGGGTTCCGTTTTAACAGCTGCTGTTGAAGATAATTGAATGGTCTTGATTTATACCTGGGAGGAGGGGTCATTTCCTGCAGGAGCGCACAGGAGCGGAGCTCCGGCAGTAAAGAGCCTAGGGGGCGGGCACATGCAACAAGCCCCACCCCCTGCTCCCAGCAGCCCTCAGTCAGAGCAAGAAGCAGCCAGGTAAGTTGCAGAGCCCCCCCCCCCGGTCCAAAACAGTCCAGTGGCACCTTTAAGACCAAGTTTTATTCAGGTACAAGCTCTCCCTCCTCTGCAAGGACAGATCTGCACGTTCCTCCCCCCCAATAGCTAGCAATCCAAAACAGTCCAGTGGAGCCTGAGCGGTGGGTGTTGCCTTCTGACACACGTCTGGTGATGTCAGGGGGTGTGGCATATGCAAATAAGTTATGCTAATGAGTTATGTTAATGAGCTCCTGCACCTCTTTTTCTACGAAATGACCCCTGCCTGGGAGAGACGTAGGGCTGTTATTCTTTCCACATTGGGTGTTTTCTGCCGCAGTTACTTTCTGTTTGGAGTCTATGGACACTATGTATGGAATTACAGAGGAGTCTACTGTTGGTTTTGAATGTGTTCTTTTTGTAGATAATGCTTAATTGTTATGAGCAATCTGTTGGATATGTGCTTATACATTCTGTTGGGTTATGACCACTAAACCATCCTTGTACTTTAATAAATGTAATATACAGTTTTGATCATATATAGTTGTGAATCGTTGATGGTCTTCCCTTGGTGGGTGTTATTTGTGGCTATATTTGTATGCTAAGGATTCCCTATTATCTTTGGCATCTTCCAGGTGAGACCTGAAGTTCTCCTGGGATTGCAAGTGATCTCCAGAATACAGAGATCAACTCCTCTGGGGAAAGTGGTAGTTCTTGAGGGTGGACTCTATGGTTTCACACCCCCACTGAGCTCCCAGCACTCCCCAAACTCCACCCTTCCCAGGCATTGCCCCCTAAATCTCCAGGAGTTTCTCATGCCGAAGTTGGCAACTTTAGTGTGGCGTCAACTTCAGAAGTTCCCCATGTACAGTCTCTTCAGCATTGAAGCTAGGGTTGCCATGTCTGGGTTTGGAAATACCTGGAGATTTGGGGGATGGAGCCTGGGGAGAGCGAGGTTTGAGGAGGGGATGGACTTCAGCATGGTATGATGCCATAGGGTCCACTCTCCAAAGCATCCATTTCTCCAGGGGAAATGATCTTGATCGTTTGGAGAAAAATCAGTTATTTTGCTCCATGCATTACTGGCTAATTTCTGCATCTCAGACCTCTAGAAAAAGGCTAGGGCATGTTTTCCCGGCCAGATGGCAACCATCGCTCAGGACCTGAGAGACTTCCTGGTGCCAAAAGGGTAGCAAGAACCCACTCAGTTCTTGCACCTGTTCGATGTGTGCCCTGTATTGAGTCCTGGCACCCTCCTGACAAGGGCCCCTCTTCCCTTCCCCAAACCTTAACTTTTTGAACCAGGGTTTCCAAGTCCAGGTTGGGAAATCCCTGGATATTTGGGGAGTGGAAGGATTTGGGGAGGAGGTGGCCTCAGTGGAGTATAATGCCATAGAGTCTACCTTCCACAGGAGCCACTTTCTCTAGACAAAATGATCTCTGTGATCTGGAGATGAGTTGCAGTTCTGGGAGATCTCCAGGTCCCACCTGGAGGCTGGCAATTCTATGGGCATCTCAGCCTACTCCACCTTCTCCTTAGTCAGCTTTCTCTGCATCATTTGCAATGAAATGTTAAAAGGAGGTGACTCCTTTGTAAGTGCACTGAAGTCAATGGGTTTAGAAGGGTGTAACTCTGCAGAAGGAATGCACTGCTAATTGCCTTTCATTCCATACATCACAAACAACTCCTTTCACCTTTTCTTCTCCTTTTGTATTAATTGTTCTGAAAGGCGTAGTTTGTAAAAGTCTCTGAATGAATCTGAAATTTCTGCAAGCAACCCCTGTGCCAACATGGACATGTAGAAACAACACACGGACAGGATCATGCTGGTTTCCTGCTTCGTACGTTTACTCCAAAAATAGGGATGCCAGCCTCCAGGTGGGACCTAGGGACCACCCCCTGGAATTACAGCTCATCTCCAGACTACAGAGATCAAGTCCCCTGGAGAAAATGGAGGCTTTGGAGGGTGGACTCTGTGTCATTGTACCCTACTGAGGTCCCTGTCCTCCCCAGGCTACAGTCCCAAATCTCTAGGAAGTTTCCCAACCTGGATCTGGAAACCCTGCCCTCCTGTCCCCTGCTGGTGGCCAGGTAGGACCTGGCAACCCTACTGAGTCTTGAGGATCTTTTTATACTTTTCATTTAAAAATGGAGGGACTTCTGAATTTTTGCTCTGTATGATATCGATCCTGGTTTTCTTCTGGTTTACTGACAGATCAAGTAAGAAGAATTCGACTTTGCATGGTTTTACGGTCAGGTTTTACCTCAGTTGCCTTTTTTTTTTAGAGTATTGAAGATGGCATCAAGTCACAGGACGGCAGGGATCCTGCAAACAGAAGCTGGTAAGGAGTGTGGGACTAGCTGGAAGAAACTTGTTTAGCCTTGCTAAACAACAGATTGAGAGGGAATATATTTAAGGAGGAAGTACCATTGTATAATAGCCACACCCTTTTCTCCAGGAAGAAGAAGAAGAAGAGATTGGATTTATACCCCGCCCTTCACTACCCAAAGGTGTCTCAGAGCGGCTTACAAACTCCTTTCCCTTCCCCTCCCCACAACAGACACCCTGTGAGGTAGGTGGGGCTGAGAGAGCTCTGAGAGAAACTGCTGTTTTTCAAGGACAGCTCTTATCAGAACTATGGCTTGCCCAAGGTCACCCAGCCAGGTGCAAGTGGAGGAGTGGGGAATCAAACCCAGTTCTCCCAGATTAGAGTCTGCGCACTAGTCTGAAGATCAGTTGTAAGTCCAGGAGAACTCCAGGTCCCACCTGGAGGTTGGCCTGGACTTCCGATATGGAAATCAACCTGGGAACACTCCTTATGGGGAAGATGTGGAAATCAACCTGGGTAATGTAATCTTCCTCATAAGAAGGATCCCCAAGTTGATTTCCACATAGGAACATTCCCGATCCCTTTTGCAAACAGCACTGCTCTTTGCCTCCCCCAAGTATATTTGATGCCCAATTGCCCTAAATTCCCTAACTCTACAAAGCTCTAAACTTTAATAAGCCTGTGACCATAATTGATCTGCAGGAACAGAATTAGAGTTTACTTTCCACTGAACTTGATTCGGATTAGGCTGGACAAAACACATTTATGTAATGAGCTAGTTTATGTGCAGCCTTTGGCCCCTTTTCGCCTGAGGAGATTTTGCAATTTCGCTAAGCCTCAGCCCCCACCTGCTCAGCCCCACAGGTGCTGCCTTTTGCTTGGGGAGCCTTGATTAGTTAGGAGTTCTTTATTTGAAGTATTATCATAGGGTTTCATATTTGTTAGCAAACTCGGGTGTTCTTTTGAACCGGAAGGTGGATTATAAATAAATATAACAATACTTTTAAAAGTTATATTCAAACAATTTTTTAAAAAGCCTTTATAACCCTTTGTCTATATCCATCAGGCTGGGTAAAATACCCTTGCTTAATAGTAAAGCCAGCCCGATGCATGTAGTTTTCTGGGCATCTGTGACTCATGAGAACTCACACTGAAATAAATTTTGTTAAGCTGCTACCAGATTCCTGTATCATGATCCTGAGGGTAGTAGTTTCATGTCTCACCCTTAGCAAACCCTTCTCCAAACAATGCCATTTTCTTCTCTGCTCCGTTGCTGCAACAGAGAGCAAAAAAAAAAAAATTAACCTAGTGAGTTTCTGATCATTTAAAAATCTTACCTTCGGCTACCCACGCAGCAAAGATCAGCACGAAAACCCAAATCCCTTCTCTGTTTGACATGGTGAGTCTGCTCAAAGGCCCCTGTAACCCGAACACTGGGTATCTTTAAATACTCTGCTGAAGTTCAAGGTCCATTTGAGATAGAGTTGCACTGAATTTCAGTCCTTGACAGCTCTGTGGGCTGAGGTTCATAGACCAGCACCTTTTTGGAAGTGGGCCAGGAGAAAAAGTAGTCCCACCTTCTCAGGCAGTGGAAAGGATTTCAAACAATACCAAAGATTAGAACAAGGGAGGGAGAGCTCTTAAAAAACACTCACTGGATTTCATCTTGTGCACTGATTGGGCTGCAATACACAAACCTTAAATCATCAGTTTTTGCCAAGATTTTATTAGAAGCTGCTCTGCAGGTTGCAGGACATACACACAAAAAACCCATGGAGGACAACTAGAAATCCTTGGAGGTGTTGCTTCCTAGCACTAGCCTTTCAATCTGAGATATATGACTACAGGTTGGCAACCATACAGGATCATTCTAAGGATTGGAACAACAAAATAGAATATGAGAAAGGCTCACACACTTTATAAAAGTGTGAATTATCAACTGAGGGCTGTGAGGAAATGCAAGGAGGGACAATGGATTGGGAAATCCTCCCCCATGCAATAGTGATAGTCTGAGATTCCCACTTTTACTAACCCTATGGAAACTTTTGGCCTTTTGAGAGTGAGGAGTGGACACCACTACAAAATGGCTGCCACTGGGGACAATCACAAAATGGCTGCTGTGGCATGCTGGGCCCAATCACAAAAGGGAGGGAAGGAAAAAATGTCCTTTAGCATAGCTAACACCAGGGCTATTTCTGGGCAGGAACACACAGGAACGGAGTTTGGCTGGCTTCAGAGTTGGCCATGCCTACTACAGTCAAAACATCTGTGTGGGAAGGCCTGGAGAGCGACCCCCCAGGTGGGCCAGGGGCCCCCTGGAAGGATCGGGGAGGCATTTAATTGCCTCCCCGTGCCTTCCCCAGCCTGTCCAAGGGCCGGCTTGCCTGGGGAATGCATGGGGGTGTGGCCTAATATGCTAATAAGTGGTGATGTCAGGGTATGGCCTAATATGCTAATGAGTTTCTGATGTTGGGTGTGGCCTATTATGCTAATGAGTTCCTGCTGGGCTTTTTCTACCAAAAAAGCCCTGGCTAACACCATTTTATAATAGATTTAGGTGGGGTAGCCATGTTGGTCTGAAGCAACAGAACAAAGTTTGAGTCCAGCGGCACCTTTAAGACCAACAAAGTTTTATTCACGATACAGATGTAAGCCTTCATGTGCACGCAGACTTTGTCAGATAGAGTTTATGATGTTGTTTGCCAGTTTGGTATAGTGGTTAAGTGCGTAGGGTTGCCAAGTCCCCCTGGGGGGGACGAGGAAACCCCCGCTCGAGAGGCCCGTTCCCCGCCGGCCTGGATTGGGCTGCCGGGGGGAACCCCGCCCCCAAAGTGCGACGTGCCTGACGCAATGACGCCACCAGGAGGTGACATTGCATCGAGCACATTGCGGGGGGGGCGCTCTATCATTCGAGGGAAAACTCTGTGGTTTCCCCTCGAATGATTGTGGCCCCACCCAATGTGCCCGACGCGATAACATCACTTCCGGGTGGGATCATTGCGGTGCGTGCACAAACTGCATGCGCTAGAAGAGTCCCAGCAGGGTCCTGGACTCCCCCCACTAAAGCCGAGGTAAGACTTGGCAACCCTATAAGTGCGCGGACTCTAATCTGGAAGAACTGGGTTTGATTCCCCCCTCCTCCATTTGCACCTGGCTGGATTACCTTGGGCAAGCCGTAGCTCTGATGAGCTGCTCCTGAAAAAGAGCAGTTTCTATCAGAGCTCTCTCAGCCCCACCTACCTCACAGGGTGTCTGTTGTGGGGAAGGGAAGGGAAGGGAAAGGAGTTTGTAAGCCGCTCTGAGACTCCTTTTGGTAGTCAAGGGCGGGGTATAAATCCAATCTCTTCTTCTTCTTGCTCTGCTTACTTAGGAATGAACTCTTGTACCCTAGGAGCTGGCAGAATAGCTGGAAGCTTCAGAGGCAGTTTCAGCCAGCTGAGCACGCACAGCTTCTTTATCAGTAGATAAGACCCCAAGAATATGGGGAAATATTCTTAGACATGTGCAGTACACTATTAGCTATGCTAGCAAACTTCTGTCGACAATTGGATGTACTGAGTTGCAATGTTATGTAAAGTGGTGGAATGGAGATGATGTAAAGATGACAAAAAACTGAAGTATAAATGGCAGGTCTCATGGAGAAGAAGGAAGAAAAATGCTTTTGTAACTTTTGTAGTTAGGAATGATTCTTTGGCCATGGCACAATAAAGTTGTCTTAGGGTTGTTGCGTTTTCTCCCTGCCTCAGTGTGACTACTGGATTAAGAACCCCTCATTCAAGACTCAGTTATTTCACCGTCAAGAAAAGCTTCAGTGAAAAAGCATGGATAGCAGATTGTGATGGTAGAATCACTAAAGATGATTTTGAAAAAGCCTGAAAGGCCCCAAGTTTTAACTCCAAGATTTCAACAATCTATTTTAATTCATTTAAGATTTGACATAGAAGCTGTTTTACTCCAATTAGAATAGCTAAATTTTCAAAAAAATCTGAGTGAAAATTTTTGGAAAGGTTGTGGTTCGACGGAAGATTTCATGCATTGCTTTTGGCTGTATCCCGCTATTCAAAGGTTTTGGAATAAAGTATCATGTCAAATTGAGATAATAGTTGGTCAACAGATCCCAAAAAATCCAGAAAATATTCTGTTAGAAATTGGCTTAACAGAACAAGTAGATAAAGTCAAGCTGGGTACAGTAACAACTTTGTTAGCAATTGCGAGGTTAGAGATTGCTAAGAAATGGAAACAGAAGAAAGGGCCTTCAATATGAAATTGGTATGACTCTATTTGGAATCACTTTAAGCTGGGTAAAATAGATTATTCTACAGGTATTCAGAATTTCGAAGTTTATTGTAAAACGTTTCAAACAATTTGGTCTCCTATTAAATTTTTGCAAGATAAGGAATTTGTCTCCTCTAATATACATTACAAGGAGTTATTGAATTTTTAGACTTAAGGAATTATGAGGTAATGGGTATATTTTGGATTTTTCTCTCTGTGTTGTACTTGATTATGGATAGAAGTTGTTGTTGTTCAGTCGCACAGTCGAGTCCGACTCTTCGCGACCCCATGGACCAGCTCCCGCCAGGCCCTCCAGATAGAAGTAGTGGTTTGTATTTATAATTATTTTTGGTGGAGTTTTGTGGGATATGGTTGTATAGGCATGGTGAAATTTTTAATAAATCTATTATATAAAAAAAGAAGCTGCAGTCCAAGCATCTTTCTATAATGCAGGAGACTGTTTCTTAATGGGTACTCCTTGGCCATATTCAGAGCTTGCAATGGATCTTTGTTCATTGGAGAGGAGGCATTTTCTTTCGGTGTAAAAATATTTCTAAAGAGAAGGGTACACGGGGAAATCTACAAAACAACAAGACTACATGCTTGCTGCACTTTACAACAGACAGACAAGTTGGTAATAGAGATTCTTCTTTCTTCTTGACCCCCAGAAGGAAATCACCTAAATACATTAACCAGTGATTGTTAGTAAGTAGGCTCGAGTTTCCCGGGCTTTCTCCCCATTGGCTTTGTGCCAGGTTCCCTTCCAGGCAGCCCCGTAGCTAGGGAATGTTTTGGGAAGGGGCCTTGGGGGGGGGCGCCAGCTAATTAAATCAAAGCACAATGCAGGTGGCATGTCAGGGCACTTTGGGAACAGCCCGGAAAGGAGGGGGCCCAGAAGAAAGACTAGGAGGCCAGGCCACGTGGCCCCCACGTTAGCTACGGGCCAGCTTCCAGTTCAGGCTAATCAATAGCACACAAGGTGAACACATTAACCCTATGATGACTGGATTTAGACCTTGCAGCACACATATTTCCAACAGGTGGGGTTAGAGTTCTCTCAGAATTTCAATTGATATTCAGAATGCAGAGATCAGTTCCCCTAGAGGAAATGGCAACTTTGGAAGGCAGACATTATTTATTTATTTACTTACTTACATGAGATTTATATACCGCCCATGACCCTATAATTATGGCATTATACCCCACAGAAGTCCCTCCCATCTCCAAACTCTACCATTCCCAGACACTGTTTTCAAATCTCTAGGAATGTCCCAAGCAGGAGTCAGCAACCCTATGCTCTGGTGAGTTGTAGGAGAGCCAGGATTAGCTCTGTGAATGTCATGGTGCCCATGGGCGCCATGTTGGAGATCACTGGGCTAGGTCAATAACTGAATGGTCAATGGCCCAGTAGCAGAGGAAGCCTTCATCCGGGCTATAACAATGTCATTCATCTTCTTGGGAATGGACAGGTCATTAAGGCGCTTGGAGAAACAGCCAGACTACCAGATAGGATTGCCCACTAGGGTTGCCATTAGGGGATAAAGAAACAGTACAAATTTAAACATAGTAGAACAGTCCATATATAAAAAAATACATGCTATACCAACAAGATTATATTGCACACCAGTCAACATGCTCATTCAGGCCGTATGGGGTTGCAGTCTTAAGAGTATGTATCCAATATAATTCTCTTTTTTTCAGCTGTTGGGTCATCTGGTATACTCTATGTGTAAGGTGCAATCACATGACCAGATTACCTTATTATAAAGCTCCAGCATTTTAAACTTATCCACACTGCTTTTTACTCGTGAATATTGTGGCAACACAATCAAAGAAGGTTATTTGTGGACCATAGGTAACTATTTTATAATTATTACTATTATTATGCATTTTTGGCTTTTAAATTTCTTGATATACTGATTTTCATTTTATTCCTTAGGTTGATTTTATAACTACTGGGCTAGTGATTGCACTAAAAAGGTTGTATGCGCATATTTATCCTGTGCCTGGTTATTTTTCTTCCTAAGTTGGCAGTATATTCATTGATTGGCTTTATAGATTTTAAAAAATTTTATTGGTTGTAAAATATGTGTGTTTAATCTTCTACTTTTTATCTTTACAGCAATTTACGTTCTGGTCCGGATTGAATTTGTATTTTGTATATATTTTTGATTGTGTTTTTATGAATGTAACTATTTACCATCTAGCCACTTTTGTTTGACCTCTGAGGAAGGCCGATTCAGCCGAAACGCGTCAGGTCAATTTTTTTAGCCCTGGTTATGATTATGTTTTATGTATATTGGTTGTAATTGGGCCCCTATATATGTTTTAATTTGATATTATCAATAAATACATGTACCTCTTTATGAATAGGTTTTAATATTGGCTCTCCTTTCCACTAACCTTTGTTTGGTTTTGTATTAGTGAAGACCAATGCAGCCACCTGGGTCTTCACCTTGTGCGCTCAAGGGTTACAAATCGAGCACTCCAAAGGACCACATTATGCTGCCCAAGGACATCGACAGCCCCACCTGCTTTCTTTGAAGGGGGGAGGAGTGCCCTTCACAGGATGGATTTTGAGGTGGTGTCTGCTTTTCAGCTCAGAATCACCCCAAGCCTGCTCCTTCCCCCCTGAAATCCTGGGCGTTTAATGGCAGATGTCTGCAACCACACACAGACTTGCTCAAAGGGAATGGTGAAGGGATCCGAGTGGGAATTCCCATCTCTGCCATTGCTTCTTGGAGGAAGGCTGTGGAATTATGGGATGAGGGAGGAGAGAAGAGGATCTGATCTTCATGTTCTCCCCCAGCCCTGGATTAGTTTTGGCACTGCAATGAGGGACACACACAAGGGTTGCCAGCTCCGGGTTGGGAAATGCCTGGAGAGTTTGTGGGTGGAGCCTGAGGAGAGTGGGGTTTGGGGAGGGGAGGGACTTCAATGGGATATAATGCCACAGAGTCCACCTTCTGAAGCACCCATTTCTCCAGGTGAACTGATCTCTGTTGTTTGGAGTCCAGTTACAATAGCAGGAGATCTCCAGCCACCGCCTGGAGGTTGGCAACCCTAGCATATCCTCTGGCTAAAGGCATATTTAGGTGCCGTATTTCTTTTGATCTTCATGAGGCATTCAAAGTGCTGAAAGAGGTAAGTCAAACAGAATAGCGGGCGAACAATAAAAACTTAATGTATGTAATATAAAGAGATACGTGTATTTATTAGCAAAGAATTTAAAAAACCGTATAAGGGCCTGTGACGGAATTGAAAATCTGGGACCAGCAGAATATAGAGATAGATCCCTGCTGAGTCACATGACATAGAAGGGAGGGGGCCTTTTTGGCTGGAGCACTCCCTGAGTGACAGAAAACTGACCTAACGGGCAGTTGGAAAGAAGCCGTTAGTGAGTGGGAGGGAGAGCTAACAGAGGGTTGGTCAGCTAACTGAAGGAGCTCCAGCTCAGTAGCTCTGTGTGTGGACAGCCAAATAACAGTTAAACAGATAACTGGGGCTGGAATAACCTGGTTTAGTGAGTTCCTCAGAAGGAAAGGGACAGTGACCAGACGGTTAAAAGCTAAACACAACAGTGTCATACGCAAATGATACATCACTTAAGGGATCTGAGAGAAGTGGTTCAGGGAGGGCTGAGGAAGCGGTCTGGACCGAGTCAGGACAACTGGTTGGTGGCCAGTTGGGCTCAAGAGGGGCTATAGTAACAAAGCCAAAAGTTAACCACGAATCAGTACAGGAGGGTGTGATCATCAGAGGGTGTAGTGAACTATTTAACATCTGTGTGAAAGTAAAAGCAACAAGCATTCTGCCTAAGTAAAAACCAAATTCAAGAGTTCAGCCTGAAAAGAAACAAATTATCCTCCGTTTAAAGCTTCCATCCCCCTGTTGTGTTTTCTGTAAATAAAGCCTGTTCTGTTTTGAAGTTAACAAGCCGTGGTGCCTAACTCGTTAATGGTGAAGCCAATACACGTAGCAGTGATCTTTACAAATATCCTTGACAAAGAAGTAAAACAAATACCCCGAAGAGACTTCTGCAGATTTGTGTAGAGGACTGGTCAGGAAAAATAAAGTCCACTCTGACTAGGTCTGGACACACAGACCCTAACAGAACTGACTGTATAAAGGGGGTTCGTGTCATAGGGCCCAATCACACCTCATATAAAAATACCAAAATCTTAAACACAAGGGCCAATGGACTTGACCTGATGCGTTTTAGCCTATATAGGCCTTTCTCGCAGGTCAAATACAATGAGGAACAAATTGGCTTATATTATAATACAAAACAGTCATTCAATTATGCAACATGGATACACAATGGACCAGAGAAGAATTGTTCCAAAGTGAAACCACTAGGCACGGAATAAACGTATAAAGGAGGCCTCCAAAGGTGCAATCACATCCCAAAGGATATTTCACTGAAAATCATTTCTGGTCCTTCCAAAGATGGCTTAGCCAAAGCGTCCTCAGTCAAATTGCCGTTTCGTAAAGAGGCCTCATTTATATGGTGGAGGGAAGTGCAGGATCCGGCCTGCTTACCTCGTGTTTCTCTTGCAGGAATGTCCCAGAGTGGAGTTTTGGTGAGGTGCGCCCGCAAGCCCTCCAGAGAGTGGTGACATTTCAGGCAGGTGAGCAAAGCTCCCTAGCTCCTTTCCTCCCCTCCCTTCTCTCCGGATCCCCATTCTGCTGCGTAGCCAAGGAGGCCTCGTGACCTGCCAGCGTGAGAGGACGGCCGCCTCAGGGGCAGTCTGGCAAGCAGTGTTGGCAAGACGAAGAGAAAGAGGCGGAAGGAACCAGTCCTTGTCTTCTGACTTTTTCAGTGCTGCAGAGCTCTTATGAGAGAGTGGTTGGAATATCACATTGGGAGCCCTGGGGTCACACCCACACAAAGCCAAGTGGCGTGGTCCCTGGCTCAGGGTGGCCTGCCCTCATCACCAGGTTACTGGGAGGAGCCGATTGTGGGGGCAAGAACCACGTGAGCCCACAAATTGCATGGGTGAAGGGAGGGGTGACACTGTCACCCACCAAACAGGAATGAATGTACTCTGGAGTATCTCTTTCAGGGAGTGGGAATGGGAGTGAGAGGATCAGCCAGTAGGCTGAGGGGAAGAGGGCCCTGAGTTTCCAGACTGGCCTTTATGTCCTACTCGTCGTTTCTCCACCAGGCAGAGGCAAGCTGGCGCATCAAGGCCAACATGAGAGGAGGAGCACTGATACAGAGAAGAGGGCGACGTGTGGACAGATGGGAGAGGATCCAGAAGGCAAGTTCATTTTTGTGTCTTCTGTGCAGTCCCACATGGGACTGCCTAAAGGCAGGCCTGCCGCGGGATACGATTTCCAGAGTCTCTATTAATCATAAAATTGAGTGCTCCCCCTCCCCTCGCAGAGGAGAGTCGAGCTCCTCTCTCTCTCTCTCTCTTTTCCATTTTTTTTTAACCTTCCCGCCTTAGCGGTCACGTGATGAGGGGAGGGGGAGGCACTCTTCCCTCAGTCCTTTTTCTGCCGCCGTAGTGGAAAGGACGTTCCAGAGCATTACTCCTCACATTTACCTCAGAAGCTGTGTTATAACATCTTAATTCCATGGCGTTATTTAAAAAGTGTGATTCCTGTGGTTCGAAGATGGCCACAAACGATGACCATTTAAAATGTTTATTCTGTCTTGGAGAGGGACATAAGACAGATTCCTGTCAGTCCTGCAGTCTCCTCACGCCTAAAACGAGGCAGGAGAGGGCGCTTCGACTGAAAGCCTTTCTGTGGCAAAAGGCTCTGGAGGCACAAGGAGCGGTTTCTTCGCCTCAAATACGAGATAAGACTCCCTCAGGAGCTCTCGATAAACCCCATAAGCCGAAACAACGATCGGCAGGGGCCAGCAGAAATCGGTCGTCTTCCT
>NW_015165849.1:31166-34072 GCF_001447785.1 Gekko japonicus | reverse complement strand
CATGTGAACTGTCTTTTTTGACCTATAAGGTGGCCTTTCTGGTAGCCATAACATCTGCCCGCAGGGTGGGAGAATTACAGGCCCTACGAAATGATGCCCCATTCATCAAATTTCATCCTGATAAGGTTGTATTGCGTCCTAGTCTAGAGTTCCGTCCCAAGGTAATCTCTAAATTTCACCTCTCACAAGACATAGTGTTGCCAAGTTTCCTCCCAGAGCCTTCCTCCCCAGCGGAGACGACACTACATACACTAGATGTTAGGAGAGCTTTATTATTTTATTTACAGCGCACGTCCCATTTTAGAACTACTGCTCATTTATTTGTTTCCTTCAAAGGCCCAAAGAAGGGTCAGGGTGTCTCTGCGCAGACCATTTCCAGGTGGATAACCTCCGCTATTCGATTGGCTTACGGAGCAGCTCACCTGCAATGCCCTTTTCCGATCCGAGCACTTTTATTATTTTATTTACAGCGCACGTCCCATTTTAGAACTACTGCTCATTTATTTGTTTCCTTCAAAGGCCCAAAGAAGGGTCAGGGTGTCTCTGCGCAGACCATTTCCAGGTGGATAACCTCCGCTATTCGATTGGCTTACGGAGCAGCTCACCTGCAATGCCCTTTTCCGATCCGAGCACATTCTACTAGAGCACAAGCCTCTTCGGCAGCTTTTCAAGCAGCTGTGGACGTCACAGAGATCTGCAAAGCTGCAACATGGTCCTCTCCTTTGACGTTCATTAAGCATTATTCAATTGATGTTGATTCTCGAGCTGATGCGGCTGTGGGAAGTTCGGTTTTACACTCTTTGTTTAAATAAAGATGATGTTAGCCCACACCCGCCTCCTTGTTTATTCAGCTCGCTAATCTCCCATGTGGGACTGCACAGAAGACACGAACATGAAAACATGGTTGCACTTACCTGTAACTGATGTTCATTGAGTGTCTTCTGTGCAGGCACACATCCCTCCCTCCTACCCCGCCGTGGGCTGTATGCTCATAAAATTTTTTCCCTACGGCGGCAGGCAAGGACTGAGGGAAGAGTGCCTCCCCCTCCCCTCATCACGTGACCGCTAAGGCGGGAAGGTTAAAAAAAATGGAAAAGAGAGAGAGAGAGAGAGGAGCTCGACTCTCCTCTGCGAGGGGAGGGGGAGCACTCAATTTTATGATTAATAGAGACTCTGGAAATCGTATCCCGCGGCAGGCCTGCCTTTAGGCAGTCCCATGTGTGCCTGCACAGAAGACACTCAATGAACATCAGTTACAGGTAAGTGCAACCATGTTTTCTTCCACGAAAGCGGGAGGGCTTGCAGTGTAAGCATGGGGAAACTGGCGCCTTGAAACCTGAGGGGATGCCATGGCCTGAAGCTCCTGATGACGCTGGCTGGCAGAAGCTGGCAGAAGCGGCTAGCCGGAGCGGGTTGGGGAGGGGATTGTGTATAGACAGAGAGTGGAAATGTGACCGAATGGAATCCCTGGTGCCTGTCCCTTCAGATGGGCGGGGATGCCAGTTCCTGCCAAGGAACCGAGGGTGTTTGTGGATGGGTGGAGTGAAAGCGATAGGTAGGGATGGGCATGAACTGGCTCACGAACTAAAGTTCAGGACTTATCACCACCAAATTCTCCTTGCTTATCTATAAGAACAAGAACTCTCTCTTTTGGTTTCCTCTTAAGTCAATTTCTTCTTCAAAAAACCACCAATCATCAAGCCATCCTTTTTCATGCAAAAAGCCTGTCTCTAGTAAGTAAAATAATTATCTTCCCCCATCCGATGATATACATTTCACCATAACTAAAACGTCCAACATCTCCTCTAACCAACCCTCTACTGTAGGTAATGTCGGATATTTCCATTTCTAGGCAAGTAACATTTTCACTTCTGTAGTCAAATATCAGCACCCAAAGTCGACAACTTCTTTCCAGCTGGGCCATAAGATGTAACAAAAAAGACCCTGGTTTCAGCTGTATTTAGAATCATCCACTGTAGATTCTATACCTTCCTCTTCCCCTTGCAGAAAATTGGCCCATAGCAATCTAATCCTCTCACTGAAGCCTTCATCCTTTTCTCCTGAGATAGGTCTCCATTTAAGACAAGGCTCCTTTCCCCTCAAGTCCATAAAATTGTCCATATCTGATAGAATCCTCATCATTGGCTGATGGAAGCTGGTTGAAACAGGTAGCCAGAGTGGGTGGGGGAGGGGTAGTGTAGCGGGAAGCTGGGGTGAGGAGGTTGTGTATGGACAGGGAGTGGAAGTGTGAGCGAATGGAATCCCAGGTGATCTAATCCTCTCACTGAAGCCTTCATCATTTTCTTCTTAAGTAGGTCTCCGTTTCAGACAAGGCTCCTTTTCTCTCATGTCCATAAAATTGTCCATATGTGATAGAATCCTCTCTCGGAAATCTTCATCAAATTTCTTCTTGGAGAGCTCACAGTTTCAAACACCAGTCCTTTTCTCTCCAATCCATAAGAACGAATAAACCCACACACCCCTCGAGGTCCTTGTCACTCTTGTCTATTCTATTTTCTACAGCAACCACTACATCACTGCTTTCCTTAACTTCAAATTCTTTCTCATCATTGGCTGACGGAAGCTGGCAAAAACAGGTAGCCAGAGCGGGTGGGGGAGGGGTAGTGTAGTGGGAAGCTGGGGGGAGGAGGTTGTGTATGGACAGGGAGTGGAAGTGTGAGCGAATGGAATCCCAGGTGCCCGTCCCTTCAGATGGCCGGAGCACGGGTGCTGGTCCACGCAGGTTCACGGAGCGTGGCGTGCACGTCCCTTCAGATGGACGCAGCACGGGTGCCCGTCTCTTCAGATGGACGGAGCTTGGGTGCCTGTCCCTTGAGAGGGACAGGGCGGGGATGCCCGTCCCTTCAGATGGACGGAGCTGGGGTGCCCGTTCCTGCTGGGGGACC
>NW_015165849.1:30335-31154 GCF_001447785.1 Gekko japonicus | reverse complement strand
TCTGGTGTGCCCGTTGCTGCTGAGGGACCGAGTGTGTTTGTGGATGAACGGATGGACAGTGAATGCGAATGGGTAGGGATGGATAGAGATTTGCAGAAGATTGGGCAAAAGTGATCTGATCCTCTATCTGAAGTCTTCATCATTTCCTTCTTAGATAGGACTCAATTTCAGACAAGGTTTCTGTTCTCTCGAGTCTATAAAACTGTCCATATGTGATAGAATCCTCTCTCTGAAATCTTCATCAATTTCTTCTTGGATAGCTCTCAGTTTCTGACACCAGTCGTTTTCTCTCCATCTCATAAGAACTGTTAAACCCACACGCGGGGGACCCGGGCAAGCCTAAGCAAGGCAGTTTAAACTGCCTTCCCTCCCCTCCTCTCCCCTCCAAGGGCCCTTTCCTGGCCTTTTCCCCTCCTTCTTTCCTTTTCTTTCTTTCCCTCCTTTCCTCTCCATCTTTGCTTCTTTCCCCTTCTTTTTCCCTTTCCCTTTTTTCCTTCTCTCTTTCCTTCATTCTTTCTTTCCTTCTCTTCCTTTTCCTGTGTCCCTCCTTCTTTCCTTCTCTCTCTTTCTTTCCTTCCTTCCTTCTCTTTCTTTCCCTCTGTCCCGCCTTATTTCCTTCTTTCTTTCTTTCGCTCTCTCTTTCCTTCCTTCCTTCTTTTTCCCTTTCCCTTTTTTCCTTCTCTCTTTCCTTCATTCTTTCTTTCCTTCTCTTCCTTTTCCTGTGTCCCTCCTTCTTTCCTTCCTTCTTTCCTTCTCTTTCTTTTCCTGTCCCTCCTTCTTTCCTTCTCTCTCTTTCCTTCCTTCCTTCTTTCCTTCTCG
>NW_015165849.1:14288-30310 GCF_001447785.1 Gekko japonicus | reverse complement strand
TTTCCTTCCTTCTCCTTTGCCTGTGTCCCTACTTCTTTCCTTCTCTTTCCTTCCTTCTCTTTCACTCTGTCTCGCCTTCTTTCCTTCTCTCTCTCTTTCCTTCCTTCCTTTTCTTTCCCCCTTCTTTCCTTGTTTCTCTTTCTTTCCTTCTCTTTCGTCCCCTTTCCCTCCTTCTTCTCTTTCCTTCTTTCCTTCTTTCTCTTACTTTCCCCCTTTCCTTCTTTCCTTATCTTTCATTCCGTCTTTCCCTCCTTCTTCCCTTCTCTCACTTTCCTTCCTTCCTTCCTTCTTTTTCTTTCCCTCTTTCTTCCCTTGTTTCTCTGTCTTTCTTTCCTTCTCTTTTGCCCCCCTTTCCCTCCTTCTTTCCTTCTCTTCCTCTCTATTCTCTCCTTCCGTACTTCTTTCCTTTCTCTCTCTTTCCTTCCTTCTTCTTCCCTCCTCCTCTTTCCTTCCTTCCTTCTCTTTCTTTCCCCCTTTCCCGCTTTTCCTTCCCTCTCTCTTTCCATTTCATCCCCCTTCCCTTCCTCTCTATTCTTTTGTTCTTTACTTCTTTCCTTCTTTTTCTTTCCCTTTCCTTCCTTCCTTCTTTTTTTCCTCCTCTCTCTTTCTATCCTTCCTTCCTTCTTTTTCTTTCCTTCCTTCTCTCTGTCGCTCTTCCTTGCTTTCCTTTCTTCTTTCCTTATCTTTTGTTCCGTCTTTGCCTCCTTCTTTTCTTCTCTCTCTTTCTTTCCTTCTTTCCCTCTTTCCTTCCTTTTTTCTTTCTTTCCCTCAATCTTTCCTTCTCTTTCTCTTTCTCTCCTTCCTTCCTTTTTTATTTCCCTGCTTCTCTGTCGCTCTTACTTGCTTTCATTTCTTCTTTCCTTATCTTTTGTTCCGTCTTTGCGTCCTTCTTTCCTTCTCTCTTTCCTTCTTCCTTTTTTCTTTCATTCCCTCCTTTCCGTCTCTTTCTCTCCTTCATTCCTTCTTTTTATTTCCCTGCTTCTCTCTGTCGCTCTTACTTGCTTTCATTTCTTCTATCCTTATCTTTTGTTCCATCTTTCCCTCCTTCTTCCCTTCTCTTTGTTCCTTCCTTCTTTCCTTCTCTTTCTTTCCCTGTTTCCCTCTCTCTCTCTATCCTTCCTTCTTTCCCTCCTTCTTTCCTTCGTTCTTTTTCTCTTTCCCTTTTCTTTCCCTCTTTTCCTTCTCTCAGCCTCTCTCTTTCTTTCTACACTGTCAAGGGTGTGGCCTATTATGCTAATGTGTTCCTGCTGGGCTTTTTCTATAAAAGAAGCCCTGGCCAAAATTGATCTAGTTCTCTCTGAAGTCTTCATCATTTTCTTCTCAGATAGGACTCCATTTCAGACAAGATTCCTGATCTCTCAAGTCCATCAAACTGTCCATATGTTATTGAATCCTCTCTCTGAAATCTTCATCAATTTCTTCTTGGAGAACTATCAGTTTCTGACACCAGTTCTTTTCTCAGCCACAGACTGTATCAGATTTCCATGGTTCATGCCCATCCTTGGGGGTGGGTCGGCTGAATGGTTGTCTGTGAATGTGATGGGCTGAACGGAGGTGTGAATGGGGGTGTGAACACGATGGGCTGACTGGTTGAGGATGGAGGCGAACCAGTGGACATTGAAGCCAGGGGATGTGGGCTGACAGCTGCCGGAGGATGTTGGCCAGCTGAAGGGAGTGGAAGAGCCTGGGGGATGCCACCCATGGTGCAGGGCAGTGCAGGATCCGGCCTGCTTACCTCGTGTTTGTCTTGCAGGGATGTCCCAGGGTGGAGTTTTGGTGAGCTGCGCCCGCAAGCCATCAAGAGAGTGGTGACGTTTCAGGCAGGTGAGCAAAGTTCCCTCCCTCCTTTCCTTCCCTTCACCCCCTCTGGATCCCCATTCTGCTACTTAGCCAAGGAGGCCTTGTGACCTGCCAGCTTGAGAGGTTGGCAGCCTCAGGGGCCATCTGGCAAGCTGTCTTGGAAGATGAAGAGAAAGAGGCGGAAGGAACCAGTCTTTGTCTTCTGACTGGCTCAGTGCTGCAGAGCTCTTATGAGAGAGTGGTCAGAATATCACATTGGGAGCCCTGGGGTCACACCCACACTTAGCCATGTGGCGTGACCCCTGGCTCTGGGCAGTCTTTGCCACTTGGCCTGCCCTAATGGCCAGGTTGCTGGATGTATCCAGTTGTGGTGGACAAGAACCATGCAAGCCTCTTAAGGTGCTCTTAAAGCAATAGAGTTAAAAAGAAATATCCTCCTAAAAGACATCAAAATGTCTGTGATAGTCCAAAAAACCATACTGAATCTGATGTCCTCCCTCAGGAGTCCAGGATATCCGATGGTCCTCTTAACAAGAAATCATCAGATGACAGGAACCTGTTTCAAAGCAATATCTTTATCAAGTCCAAATGCCATTATAAATCCTATGCGGGCAGGGACCTCTCTCATTGGCTGAATCTGCATTTTCATTTTTAAAGCAGTCTTGATGCGGTCTTTCTTTATACTAGTGTGATGCTTTTTTCAAAGTGGTATGAAAAAAATCTGCTATTTTTTTCTGCTTGCTGGCCGGGAATGTTGCTGTTCTCCTCCCTCTAGTAGGCCCAGCGTTTGCCGGCACCCATTAGCTTTACACAAGGCAATAAATTACTTAAGGCAACAAGCCAACAAGCTATAAACTTCTCTTTACATTCAAAGAGAAGGATTTTTTCAGCTTTCATTTTTTGGTTTAAATAAGAAAGCAAAAATAGCCAAAATAGCCAAAAAATTGTAAGGACTGGGTGTTTAGTTTGCAGAATGAATGTATGTATGTATGTATGTATGTATGTATGTAGAAGGGATCTTTCTCTAACTTTTCAGGCAATATAAAAATCACAAAACAAGATAAAATCATTCACTCTTAGCTTGTCAAGCTAGGGAAAAGTTTCTTACATTCCTCTATGTGCTGTCAAAAGGTAAACAGAGCAGATAAGCCTGAGATTAGCACTTGGGGGGGGGCTTAGAGTGCTTTTAATGGTCAAATCTGCATTTGTCTTTCCCACTGGTGTCCCAGCCTTCTGACACATCTTTTAAAAAGCTGTCTACATTTGGTGTCATTTTCACACCTCAACAGTGCTAGCATACTTTTGCACCGTCATTGCCCTTTCGTGGTGGCGCCACTGTCATTGCACCTCTGCACTGCTTTAAAAGAATCTTCTCCAAACAACATTCAAACAAGCATAGAGAAAGACAGAGTCACAGCAGCACAAAACTGATTTAAAAATGCAAATGCAGATTCGACCACATCCATTTGAGTCGGAGAGAAGCCACAATCATGGCGGAGCCGAAACCATAGGGCAATAAAATAATGCAGACAGCAGAAATTATAGTAGTGCAGTAGGAGAGCAAAACCTAAAGAGATGTGGACATTTTTTTGGGAGATGGAGTGAGAGTGTAGCCGAAGCAGTGGAAAATGCCAATGCAGATTCCACCTAAGAGCAGCAGAAATGGCTCAGTGGCACAGCATCTACTTTGGATGTAGAAGGTCCCTGGCATCTCCCATGAAAAAGATGAGGCAGTCAGTGATGTGAAAGACTTTGACCTGAGAAAGCTACTGTCAGTCAGAGTAGCCAAGACTATCCTTGAACGACCAAAGCTGTGACTCAGTAGAAGGCGGCTTCATGTGTTCAAAAAGGTGGTAGTTCTGACATTCACAAAAATTGAGAATACTTTTAAGATTGATACACTAGGTAGCAATTCATAGTATTACCTACCAGTTGTCAGGCATGCAACAAGTCTACCCCTCCTCCCACCCTATAAGTAGTTCTTTCAAATACACTTTAACAAATGCATCTCTTCCAAATTTCATGTGACACTCTCTTTCTGCAGACAAAGCTAATATTAGTACCCTTTTGTATTTATATTTTTCTGCCACAATCTGGTTTTTGCACTTGAATTCATGGATGTCACATGCAGTGCACATGCTTAACTCTAGAATGGATTGTATGGTTTGGCACTTTCCCTTTCTCCCCTTCCTTAAAATGTTCAGTAACTTGACTAAAAATCTTCAATATGGATTTTAATGGGTTAATCTAATTTGCAGAAATTTACAAATGAAGACAATTAGCAGTTCTGAAGGGGAAAAAACTGCATTTTTAGATGATATACACATAGCTTGTATGTTTCCCCCATTAGGCAAATAACTCCCCATGGCTGTTTCAGATTGGAGGGTGAAAGAGAGGTTTAAATCCTCTCCCCTCTGAATTGGGTCCATTCCCCACACACCTAATTTGAATCAGTCTTTTCTGCTTGAGCCCTAAAACACTTCCTCCCATTCCTGTTGAAAACAATTTTTAAAATGTTAACCTATGCTTTCCATTTCATCCCAAGCAACTTGTCAAGCCACCTAGCCAATTAATTGACTAAATACAACAGCCCTGATTTCTGTTCTTAATATTCACCAACAGCATTCATCAGCAACCTCCACCTTGTAGATGAAATCCTTGACAGCATTGCCTACATGCTGATAAGAACCACCTGAAATCTGCTGATAAAAGACTAGCTGAAAGCAGTCAAAGTCCCTCCCTTCGGAATTAAAAACATGCTTTGACAAATGTTTTCAGGTACCATTTTTAAGTATTTGGTGGTGCAAGAGGATAGCAATCCAGCAAACAGTGTTGTCAGTTAAAGATCCACATGTGCTTCCTTTTCTTGTGTGGTTTTCTTCATTTTGCCATGCAAGATCCCAGCCCAGAAGTCAACCTGCTTCTTTCTCAGTTTCTTTGCTTCCCGTTGCTGCAGGTTCAGTTCCAGGTATCCTTCATTCTGGTCATAGCGTGGCCACTTCACCAAACCTTTCCCGTTCGGATTCCTATAAAACATGAAAACAAAAGTTGCATTTGGGACATTGGGTGTTATTTGCAAGCTGCAGTAATTAAGCCTCGTTGCTTCGAAACAGCCAAGAATCTCACCCTGTGCGAGCAAAGTTGGCCCAGTATTTCATGATTGTCTTGCTGAGCTGTTTCTCATCCTCCGCATTATCACCTGAAGATGGGACAGGAGAGACAAAAGGAAAAATAATCTCCGTGGCTCAGTAACAGGGTATCTGCTTCGCATGTGGGAGGTCGCAGCAGGTTTGATCCCCGGCCTCTCCAGTTTAAAAAGCAACAGGTGATGTGGAAGAACTCTGCCTGAGATGCTGGAGAGCTACTGCCATTTGGAGCAGCAAGACTGACAAACCAGTGTCAGTAGGGGACAGTCTCGCCAACACAATTAACTTGGAATACGGTGGCAGCAACAGCTTAGGTAAAGTAAAGGTAAAGGTTTCCTTGCTCGAAAGCCAGTTGAATCCGACTCTAGGGTTGTGGTCAATGCTCCCTCTAAGCTGTGGAGCAAAAATTCTACTTTGTGAGCTACTGGCATTAAAGCTGTGAGTGATTTGGCTCCTGCATAAATTAATTTGCTCTGGAGCCATCCTTCCTGAGCTAAGACAAAAATCTGTGAGCTAGCTCACACTAACTCAGCTTAGAGGGAACACTGGTTGCGGTGCTCATCTCCATTTCAAAGCTGAAGAGCCAGCGCTGTCCGAAGACATTTTCGTGGTCATGTGGCCAGCATGACTAAACACCAAGGTGCACGGAACACTGTTACCTTCCCACTGAAGTGGTACCTATTTATCTACTTGCAATTTCTTGCTTTTGAACTGCTAGGTTGGCAGGAGCTGGAACTAGAGACGGGAGCTCACTCCGTCATGCGGCACACTCGGGTCTTGAACTGCTGAACTACCCACCTTCTACAGCCTGCAGTTCAGCGTCTTAACCACTTGAGCCACTGCAGCTTAGGTATCACTATTTGAAAGGGATTAGACACATTTGCAAGACTCTCTGCCATGATTGCTAAATGGGCAGGAACAGCAGAGGGGGATACTATTATGCCCTCAATGTGGGGTTTATTTCTGGAGGCATCAAGCTGATTGACTTGGTTTGAACCAGTAGGACACCTTTGAATGTCTTCAGTCTTTTTTTTTTAATAAAGGTTTTTCGCTTAAAAGAAAAAAAGGGAAGGGTAGACAGTGGGAGAAAGAGAAAGCTGAGTGATATATAAACTGGTAAATTAAACTGTTAGTAATGTCCAATTAATCTTCTTGGGCTTCTTCTGTGTGTTGTCAAACTTCTTTTCTTAGTCCTGTTACATGTAATTCTCTGTTAGTATGTTAGTAATGTTCCTTTGAGTTTCTGTTAATAAAAAAGATCTCTTCTGTGCACATTCAGAACCGCTTCTTTGCGTGCTGGGTACTTTTACTATCGCTGACGTGGAGGAGTTCCTCTGTTGTCTTCTCCTTCCGGCTTGTTAGATCCTCCTTCGGGTTGTTGTTAATACTCTCAGTTCATGCACTATAAATCCTCTTCCTTTCATGCCCCGGAGGTCCCCATTTTCGAGAATGGTATCAATTTCATTTTCGCTTTTATATTCGCTCCCAGACTCTCTATGGGTCCTCCTCGCAATTGTTGACTTATAAGCGCTTATCAGGCACTTCTCGCTGTCACAATTCAAACTTTTCCGTTTTACAAAACTCCCGTCGGATTCACAGCCATAAACAGTCCAAACATTCAACAGCCGGCTCTCGCACACAAGCAAACGCCCAGACGGAAGTCCCTCCCTTCTTCTCCGCTCGCTTTTGCCCAGCTCCGACATCTTTTCTTCTTTGTTTACTTTTAGAAAGTTCTTAAAATGTGCTCCAGAGAGACAAAACTTTTTCCCGCTTTGTTTCAAATACATCAAAGGAAAACATCACTATCCGCTCGATTCATCCCCCCCCCTCCTTTTCTTTTTCGCTTATGCAAATAGAGGGTTAACCTCTTCGCCTTTTTCGCTGGGAGGGGGGGGAAAACGTTTTTAGTTCTTTTTCTCTGCATTTTGACAACTCACAGTTAAGCCGATCTTTTCTTTTTCCATTTTTGCGGATGGTCGCTTTATCACTCGGTGACGTCTGGTGGCTCCGCTAAACCCCGTTCGGGGTCGCTCACGCAGCAAGGTCCGATGGTGCAGGGCATGGCGGGAGCCTCGTTCTCCGACCTCTCGGCCGAAAGAGCGACTCCCCCCTAGTGCGCCCTAAAGCGCCCCGGATCCGAGCTCCTCTCTTCTGAGGTGCTCGTTCGGGTCTCCGCTCGTGCGGATTCCCTCCTCCACCGCGGGCGGACGAGACGCCCTCGGGAGCGACCCGAGGATGCGTCCGCCATTCGCGGGAGCCAGACCGGAAGCCGAATGTCTTCAGTCTTGATGGGAAAGGTCTTGGGCATCGAATGGCTTGGGTGGGTTCAGGACTGCTGAGAGAGGGGAACGAGGGAGAGGCTGGGTGAATTACTGGGTGAATTTGGCAGCCCCTTTATTGAGGGTCAGGAAAAGAGGTTAAGTGTGACCTTGGGCCTGTCAAACTTTCTCCCTGCCTAGCCTACCCCACTGGTGAGGGTAGAATGGTGAGGGTAGAATGGTGAGGGGCCTGTACACAGTCCTGAGATCCTTGAAGGAAAGGTGGGATTTAACTGGGAGGTATGAATTGGAGAATGGCACATGTGGAAATAACCAATAACTGTTTTCCTGATAATGCTAACGAGACACAGGATTTCATTTCAAATGATGTTTGGGCTGAAAGTGGGTGACCTGAGAAAAGAGTAATTCCAGTAGCACCTTAAAGACTAACAAAATTTGTGGTAGGGTATGAGCTTTAGTAAGTTACTGCTTACTAAAACTCATACCCTTCCACAAATTTTGTTAATCTTTAAGATGTTACTGGATGCTTAACTCTTTTTTTTTTTACTGCTACAGACAAGGCTACCTGTATAGAAATATTGATTTCTAAAAGCCTCTTGCCTTCTCCTGTTCTGTCTTCTGATAACAGGCTGTGCCTTATTTCCTGTTACCAGCCAAATGGTGGGCCACATGGCCTCGATAGCCATGCCATAAACCCACATTCTTTCACACGTTCATGCCAAAAGCCAGACCTGATGGCTCTGCCCCACATGCAAGTAGTCACATAGACGATGAGGTACCTGGAAAGTAGGTCAATTGCTTGCAGGCGTGGTCTCCAAATTTCTAGCCTATCCCCACACGTAGCCATGACAACCAAAAACTGGGCACATCCCCTATCTACTCCTGGTTGACTGATGGCAACAGCTGATCATGACTGGAATTGTGGTTTAACTGTCTGATCCCAACAAGGGAGAGCTCAGCTCTGCTCCTGTTCTCTCTGTTGTTTTATTACACCTGAAATGCTGTCCTGCCATGCTGTCTGTTGGAGAACAAAGACCTACTTTGTGACTTAGAGCACATGGTGGGACAAGGATAGGATTCCTACTCAAAATCCCTTGGTGCTACCTGGATTATCACAATGGACAATCTTGAACTCTTGGATGCTATCCTGACTTGGGTAAATATGTATCTTTTACTGTGTAGTTAAGGCAAATCGCCTTAGGCTTTCTTGTTTTGTAATCTTTTGTAGTCTGTTGCTAAGCTCTATATTGAATAAAAATTATTCTTATTCCTAAATGGTCTCTGATGTTGTAACTCGAATTCCAAGGCTAAAGTCCTGTGCCTAACTGACCACAAGCTACCATTGAGCATTAAGTGTGCATCTCTGGGAATGAGGTGCTAATGTGTTAAGCCCTAGATGCCAACTGAGATTTTGAACCTCTAATCTCAGGTTGGGAGGGGGACTATTGTAGAGGTTCTGAATCCAGAGAGGGTAGCCTACCTCTGTGGGTTGTTGTTTAATGTACTGAAAAGTGCAAGATTCCCCTCTCAACCCTGGACAGGTTTGAGTGGGCTATCCTGTACACTACCCATCTTGGGTGACATGAGGGAGGGACTCGGGAATCTTGGTAGGAGAGCCCAGGGTGGGTCTGCGTAGGCTTCGCTGAGTCTTCCATTTGGAGAGCAACCAGAAAGATTAGAAGCTCCTTCATAGGAAAGATGCATGGGTTATACTGTCCATAGAAGCATGGGTTGCTGTTATACTACCCTTCCAACAAGAGCAGGAGAAACAGATGTGCTGCCATTTGCACAGCATTAGACTCCTGACGATTAAAGAAGAAAAAGAGACTGGATTTATACCCCGCCCTTCACTACCTAAAGGTGTCTCAGAGCGGCTTACAAACTCCTTTCCCTTCCCTTCCCCACAACAGACACCCTGTGAGGTAGGTGGGGCTGAGAGAGCTCTGACAGAAGCTGCTCTTTTTCAAGAACAGCTGTGCCAGAACTATGGCTTGCCCAAGATCATCCAGCAGCTGCAAGTGGAGGAGTGGGAAATCAAACCCAGTTCTCCCAGATTACAGTCTGCGCACTTAACCACTACACCAAACACTTCTTTCAAGGTCAACTGTTGAGGCTTTGCTCAGTGTACCCTCCTTATGTTATTTAATTAGTATATTTGTAACCTACCCTTCCTCCAAAGAGCTCAGGGTGGTCCACGCTGTGTGTCCCCCATCTCCATTTTATCGTCACAACAACCATCCTGTGAAGTGGGGTGAACTGACAGAGAGCGACTGGCCCAAGGTCACCCACCAAGGTTCATGGCAGCATGGGGATTCGAACCCAGGTCTCCCAGATCCTAGAATAATACTCTAACCACTACACAACACTGCCTTGGTTTTTGCTCTTTTCTGAGGGTGCTTGACCATTTCTGTCATTGTGTTTACCAAACTTCTTTGGAAAAGAGACCCGTTTCACCCTGTGTTCTGGGACAGACTATTCTGTAGGAACAATATAGGAAGATTTCCACACAGGCTGGATTGATGCTGATTAGGACCTGTATTTTGGATCTTGCAGTTTTGTATGTCTAGTCTTTCTATTTTGCTTTGTTTTATTTTTAAATCTGGATTTTATGGTTTGTGTTGGGATTGAATCATTCCTGAGCTTGGCTGAGACTGCCTGAGCTTGGAGCACAAGAACAATAGCCTACGAGGATTCTGAAAGTAACCAATCTAGTAGTAATGTTATGTAAATAGCCTATCACTGGGAGTGGGGTGTGTTTGGATGTGGCAATTGCATGCTATTTAACAGAGCTGAGGCTCTGGAATCTTGTCTTGCTCTTGCTGAAATCACTAATAAAGTAGAACTGATCACTAGACTCGAGCCTGCTCATCGAACCCACTATGTTTTATATGGGCTTTGCCCCTTGTAAGCCGCCCTGAGCCCGCTCTGCGGGGAGGGCGGGGTATAAATCTTAATAAATAAAATAAAATAAATAAATAATATTTAACAGTTTGTGTATACTATTGCTGTAATTCACATTGAGAATGGAGGAGTATCACATTGTTAACGCTGCAAACAACCAATGCAGTTCTGAAGCTCGTCCACTATTAAATTCATCTGTAACTGTACCCTTACTAAAGGAGACTGATGTGTTGTTTAAGAATGGGAATCCGAAGACAAGGAACAGTTCGTCACCATGGTCTGCCTTCACAAAATCTGGCTTGGTATCTTTAAACATAGTGGGCCGGTGCTGGAATTCATAAAAGTAGACAGGAGCCCCAGAATCTGGAGAAAAGAAAAGAGAAACAGTCCATTCATTGTTAGCTAGGGCTGCCAACTCCAGGTTGGGAAATTCCTGGGGACTTTGGGGGTGGAGACTGGGGAGAGCAGGGAGCTCAGCAGGGATGCAATGCCATCGAGCCCACCCTCCAAAGCAGCCACTTCATCTAAGAAAACTGATCTCTAGTCTGGAGAGAAGTTGTAATTCCAGGAAATCTCCAGGCCTCACCTGGAGGTTGGCAAGCCCATACATCAGCAGTGGTAACTCTTCCCAAACTGCTGGATGTGCTCTGAAGGAAGCCACAATCACTGTGGTGCTACAGAGGAGCACACACAGTTCAGTCACGTCCGCACCACAGGGTAGCAGCTGCTTTTTCACCACCTGGCTCAGGGCTCCGTTTATTCCAAATCTTTGCTTTGTTTTGCAAATATAGCTGCCAGCATTTCTCCATCAAAGACAATTCTGACCCTTTCCTCACCTGCTCCTTTCTTCCTGGGAAAAGCCACCCCTCAGCTGCTGTTCCCAGGAGCTGCAAGGATGAAGATATTTTGTTTGACTCTGCCTCCTCCGGAAGCCATTTGGGGTTTGGCCCTGCCTCTTATGGAAGCCATTCAAAATCCCAAATGTGCCGCAAGGGTACAGTAGACCAACACTGATGAAATGTTCTTCATTGAGAGTACCCTCATAGCCCATCTAGTATGTCTTTATGGGAAAGATTCACATTTTGGCAGTGAAATCCAAATGTGAACCCCAAGGAGAATTTTGGCCAAAAGGGCTTCTAAAGGTCTGCCGTGACAGTCCTGTTACTTTAGAAAGTTCACCTCTATGGCTTCTTGCTGTTTCAACAGAAGGAACCACAAAAACAGCATCTCCCATCAGATCTTGGAAGCGTTCTCGTAATTTGATACGATCTTCCGTGTCTCCCAGATACTCATCCAATACCTCCTCCACAGATTCGGGCACGAGCCCCTGCAACGAAAGGAAGTGCAAGCACACTGAGGGCATGTATAACGTAATTGTGTTTTTACAGTGAGTGGTACCACCTCATGGACTGCATGTTGGGGAGGATTTGTTTCAATGGAGCTAGTATAACCTCTGTGGAAAGCTTTTTGGAGGAAATAATGTGCCCCAAAGCAGCCACATTCCACAACTCAGATACATTAACTGACTGGATTCTTTCCAGCATTGTGTTTTTTGTTGTTTGGTTGGTTGGTTCTTTGATTTCAGTACAGTGAATCTTCCTAGTGTATAATCTGCAGAGCTACACATTTGGTCTGGGAACTGAGCTAGATTCTGTTGGAGGTACCTTTCCAAAGTGCTGCACTAGGTATCAGGATTTCTTTTCCTTTCACTATCACCATATTGGGGTTGCCAACTCCAGACTGGGAAATTTCTGGTGATCTGGGTGGGGGGAGGTTGTGGAAGATGGGAAGGGATGTGATGCCATCGAGTCCACCTTCCAAAGCTGCCATTTCCTCTGAGAGAACTTATCACTATTGCCTAGAGATCAGTTGTAATTCTGGGAGATCTCCAGACCTCCACTGAAGGCTAACAAACACACGGGAAACACAGCAAGGTTGAGTAAACGCGGGAAAACACCGTGTTCAAACAAAGCATGCAGTTCTGATATGCTACTGTAACTTCATATATTTGAATAAATCATATAATGTACAGTAAAGACCCTAGTGCAACCTATTAATTATAGTACACTGATAACAATGACATAAAGAACAATATATATTTTGTAGGAAAGTCCACAACTACAGAGACAAATATGCAGACAGGATTCAATGCTGTAGGCTGTCTTGCTTTCAGAAGAGAGATGTAGCAACCGTCATGCAACACGCCTCCCAGGCAAAACTTGCGTGTTTTGAGAAATTCTTCTTCAGGCAGACTTTCTCTCCTGGAACCAAAGCTCACAATGCTACAAAGCACAAGTCAAGAAATTCTGTAGAAGTCTTCTCCAGTTCTCCAAGCATATCAGAAATGTGTGTTTTGTTTGAACACGGTGTTTTCCCATGTTTACTCCACTGAAGGCTGGCAACCCTGTGCCACATCCTTATGCACTTATTCCCCTTATTCCCATGTTTAGAGATTCATAGCTAGACTCTGAAAGCCAAAACAGACATGACATGATGCCGAGGTGTCTGTACAATTAGATCTCCCCAATGTTGTTTCAAAAGGTTTGTAATATTTTTTAAGTCTTTCCAGGTACATTGGAATTTGAACATAAATTTGACATTTTGTGATCTCAAGAGTATCTGCTTTTCTCTTACCAAAACGGAGGCCACAGGCTGGAATGCTGCAGAGATGTTCTCCCGATTTATGCCATCTTTGATGTCTAGGAAATTCATTACCTGTGTGTTAAAAAAATTATATTTTAGCAGTTGCATTTTATGTTGTTCAGTTTGTAATCATGCCACTTTAATGGCAGCAGAAGATGTAATGTAATACTCAAGGAACGTATGGGAGCCTTTTAACCTGATAAGCACTTTTAGGTCTGGTTGGTTTAACAATGCTATTTATGATTCATGTTTTATGTTCTGTCTATGTCTGTGTGACTGATTGTAATGGCCTTTGACCACATACAATAAATGATACTGCTACTCAAATAATCTGTGGACAGAACAGCTCCTATCCACAATAGCTTTTGCAGAACTACATACACATGAACACATGAAGCTGCCTTACTTTGAATCAGACCATTGGTCCATCAAGGTCAGTATGGTCTACTCTCACTGGCAGCTGCTCTCCAGAATCTCTGGTAGAAGTTTTTCATATCACCTGGTCCTTTTAACCTAGTGCAACCGATTAGTTATAGGTTATATAATAATAAACTATAGTTCGCATGAATCTGGTCCTTTTAACTGGAGATGCTGGGAATTCAACCATGGACCTTCTGCATGCCAAGCAGATGCTCTTCCACTTGAGCCACAGCCTCTCTGCACTGGATTTATCTTTCTTCATTCAGCTGTTGTTGAAATCATAGATCCAGTTTGGTGTAGTGATTAAGTGCGCGGACTCTAATCTGGGAGAACCAGGTTTGATTCCCCACTTCTCCACTTGCACCTGGCTGGATGACCTTGGGCAAGCCATAGTTCTGGCACAACTGTTCTTGAAAAAGAGCAGTTTCTGTCAGAGCTCTCTCAGCCCCACCTACCTCACAGGGTGTCTGTTGTGGGGAGGGGAAGGGAAAGGAGTTTATAAGCCACTCTGAGACTCCCTTGGGTAGTGAAGGGCAGGGTATAAATCCAATCTCTTCTTCTTCCCTTCTATATTTGTTGTAACCATTTCCCACAGGGATGTACAAACCCATCTGCCTTCTGGAGAGCTGGCAAAAATCTCTTCAGCACCTTAAACTTGACTTGCTGCTGGCTTCACATCTCCCCTCCTGTTCCTTTCGTACTCCCCTTTGCAAAGCTGTGGTTAACACGAGACTGGAGAGGAAATGGGAGTGGTGTGCAAAGCAATGGCAACACAGAGGCTGCTGAGCTTCCTGTAAAATAATCCTGCAAGATAGTCCCTGAGTGTGAATCACATATCATAGAGTCTTTGTGTCAACTATATTTTATTAATTAATTTTATTTACTTAATTTGTACCCCGCCTTTCTTCCCAGTGGTCACCCTTACTGCAGTCTCCTCTCTTCCATTTCACCCTCACAAAAAAAATTGAATTTATCGTATGGCGTTGTATGTGGAATAGCCAGGAGATCTCCATGGGGGACTGTTTGGCTACCAAAGCTATAGTTCTTTTTTGGCACCACTAGGTGCCAAAAGAACAACTAGCTGGCAGGGTGCCTGGTAGGCACTCACCTTCCCCAGTTATCGTGTGGCCCTAGTTAGGAGTATTAATAAGCCATGTAAACCGCTCAGAGCCTCCGGGATAGAGTGGTATAGAAATTGAAAGTTAAATAAATAAATAAAATGAAATAGGTGGCAAGCTATGCTTATCTTTAGGCTGAGAGTGCTGTGACTTGTCTAAGGTCACCCAGCTAGCTTCAAGTGGGGAATCGAACTCCGTTCTCCAGATTACAGTCCGCTGATCTTAACCACTACACCAAACTGTGAGCTAGGTTAGGCTGAGAGAGTATGACTGGTCCAAGGTCACCCAGCAAGCTTCCATGGCATGAGTGGGGATTTCAACCTGGGTCACCCAGGTACTAGTTCAGTACTCTTAACCACATACTGCACTGGCTCTTCCTGCTGGGAGCTTAATTTCCAAGCCTGTGCAGGCCCAATTCAGACCGGAACTGTGATGCAAAGGGGGGAGGGGCTTCCCATCCCACATTTTCCCCATCAACATGCATTAAATTCTCCTGGTAGGGCAAACAGCAGCTCCCTGGGGCTCTTTCTGGTTGAGAAAATGCTGTGGGAGGGGAGAGGGCAGTTTAAGGCCCTCGCCCTGTGGACCATGATCCTGATCCAAATCAGGTCCATGTGCACCTGCGGACTGAGCTCCTGGGAGGGAATTCTAGGTGCACTTTTGATAGAAAGTCCTCATGGAGTCCACAAAGGCTTTATAACATGTGACTCAACCCCCAAGACCCTTTTTTTTAGATGATGCAGGGACTTGTGATACAGAAGGAAGGAGATGTCTTACGACTACCATGACGTTCCACCCATATTCATGGTTATTCACGCCAAGTAGATAGGGGATGACACTGAACTCCTTTGCCGCCAGAAGCTCTTCAGGTGCCTTTGGAAAGAACTCGCCGTCCACAACTGCGTTCATGCTTGCAACTTCCTGTGGTTAATTTTTTTTTAAAGGAAAATATTTTAAACGTGTGCTTGCTGGCTATCGTTATATCACTGCAAGACATTCATCGTTAGAATGAAGCAAGATTGAACTCTAACCATTTTTTCATATGGAAAGCCCAGCAAATCCAGGCAGTTGCACAGGCCCAGCTAGCTGTCAGGTCCCTACAGCAAACAACGTAGTACACACTTGCAAGAAGGTTTTACTTTATTGAAGCCATGAAGCACTAGAACAGGGTCACTGTTCAGAATAACGAAGGTTGAGGTGCATGAAAGGATAAATCAAGTTCATAATTACAATAGCCAATAGATATGGTTTCCGCGCGCGGCCAAGAGGCCCCGCTCGCGCTTAAACCCTGAGAAGCAATGGTTCCTTAACTATAAACAATTAGTCTATTCCCACAACTACTGCTCATTAAAGACTAAGCAAAGCCTTCTGTGCTCTTCCACCTGTGGCCTTGGAGAGATAGCATTACATTAAAGCAAGACTAGCGTTCATAGAAAGGAATGCAGACTAATGGGAAGATGTGCGCATGACAGGCTGAACACACTTGCGAGACTGGGGGGAGAAGAAATTATACATACACAGGAAAGAACCTTTGGCAGCTTGCTGAGACTAGCTGGTGAGCTTTATATCAGCCATGTTCCAACTGCAGAGCCAGTTTTCAGCATCAGTGTAATGATTCTTAGGCACAGAATCTAGGGCAGCATCAGCACCTCCTTAACCCACACCAAGTAGTTCTATGGCCAATGGCAAGACGTAGGAAGCCCAAGCCCTCCGTC
>NW_015165849.1:5565-14232 GCF_001447785.1 Gekko japonicus | reverse complement strand
GTGGTGTGTGTGTAGCTTCATAATAAACAATTGTTTACATTGCCCTGCTGAATGGTAGGGAGAATCTTACCATTTCCTCGTTCTGGTACCTGTATGTTTTCCCCATGGTGCCAATAGCAGCTCCGGGAAGGAGGCCATTTAAATGGCAGAAACTTAACCATGAAGCCCAGACACGCACCCATAACTGGATCGACAGATTCATGGATGTACCCCCAGAACACAGTCACTGTACAAGTGTGTGAAAAGGGATGATGCCAAGGGAGTAAGTGGAAGAGGTGAGGACCCGGCCTTGTTGGCACTAACAGGGTTAAACCAGTAGCAAGGGCTGGCCCAAAGGCCAACAATTGGGGCACGGCTGGATAATTGGCAGCTCCCCTAACAGGAGAAGGCATCCCATAGAGCTGGAAAGGAAGGGAACAGAAGAAGCCAGGACCCCTCCCCTTGTTCCCGGGCCAATGACAGCTCTTGGGCCAGGACTTAAAGAGGGCCATGGGAAGGAGCTTGAGAATGAATGAGAGGCAAGACTTTGATGGCGAGTGGAAGCATAAGGAGCCAGGCAGCTGGTGCAGGCAGTGCTGCAACTCTCCTGGGTGAGAGAGCCTCATGTTATCGTTCTACAATAAGAGAAGAAAGTTCTGAGTTACTTGGCATTCTCCTGTTCCTTGGGGGACTTATGGATGGTCAGCCCCTCTCCAGCCTTCTGTGCAGTCCCATCCTCCCTCCCTCTCCATGAGCAGGACCCGAAAAGGATCCAGCAGCTACAAAGTGGTATTTACATTCCCTACCTCCTTTGTTCCCCACCGCTGCACTGCAGCCAGAGAACTGGGAGATTCAGACACAGCTATGGTGCGGGCTTCCAACTCATCCCCTTATTGCCTGAATTGCAGGGTGGAAAGATGCTGGGTGCTCACCTTGACCCATAAGGACATAAGAGTCCTGCAGGATCAGACTAGTGGTCCATCTAGTCCAGTGTCCTGTTTTACACAGTGACCAACCAGTTACTCTGGAGGACCAGCAACAGGGCATAGTGGCTAAGGACTTCCCCTGATGTTGCCTCCTAGCTCGGGAATTCAGAGGTTTACTGCCTAAGATATACAGAGGTGTCTAACAGTAGTCATTGTGACCTCTCCGATGTGAATCTTAATCCCTGTTTAAAGCCATCACTATATACACTGGTGGTGAATCCCACAATTTTCCATTGGTAACGAATTCCACATCCTTGAGGCGATCACTGCATTCTTTGGCAGTGAATCCCACAATTCAATTACTCATTGAATAAAGTACTTCCTCTTGCTCATCCTGAATGTACTGCCCCCAAGTTCTAGCATTACGGGAGAAAAAAATCCTCTCTATCCAATTTTGCCACCCCGTACATAATTGTGATGAACTATGAAAAACCACTCTGAGGGGAGGTAGTAGCAGAGGCTCACTCTGATTGGTGAGTCGCCTCCAGGACAACGGAAGCATCCAGCAGGGGGCTGGGGGGGGGGAAGGAGAGCTGACAGTTGGAAGGGTGGTGGGAGGGGTTCTTTTTGGAGAGAGTGAATCTAATTGAGGAGGGGGCCTTTTGAGTGGCTGCCTTCAGAGAGACAGTGGGCAGGATGTCCCAGAGACAGGGGCAGAGCAGACTCTGCTGAAGGGATTTGCCAGAGTAAAAGGTCAGACCCAGGTTAAAAAAGAGAAAGACATCCACTCACACAGGGACTAGTTGGGATTCAGAGCCTAATCAGGGGAACCCTGGTTTATTGGTGGTATAAATTCACTAGTATCACAACTGCCTGCTTATTGTAAGGAACCTTCTGATAGGGTTTATAATTTTTATTTTTAAACCCTGCTATTGGTGCCATTCTTTCATACCTGTCGGGAAAGGTTTGGGCTCCTGAGGTTCACTTTACCTGAGAAGGGTTCCTCACAATAATTTTATAGACCTCTATCATGTCACCCCTTACATATGTCTTTTCTAAACTGAAAAGCTCCAGACTCCTTATCCTTCCTTCATAGGAAAGGTTACCCAGCCCACAAACTGCTCGCCTTAATAAACAGAAACAAGCTAGCAGCTACAGGATTGGGGGGGGGGCACAGCTGTGATACAAATGGCCATCAAAGGTCTCTATTCTCAAGCAACGGCTGCCACTGCTCAGGGCTGTCAATGTATCAACATGCTGAAAAACTGTACAACAAATGATCTGATTGCTGGTAAAGCTGGTGGTGACTGCTGTTTTATTGGTGAACTGAATTTCTGAACTTGTTTTTCATCCTGTATTTCTAAAATAGGTCTTCAGAGAGGCAGCACACAAATTATCTAATAAATACATGAATATATCATAAGAACATAAGAACATAAGAGATGCTATACCTTGTGGCTAATAGCCACTGATGGACCTCTGCTCCATATGCTTATCTAATTCCCTTTTGAAGCCGTCCATGCTTGTAGCTGCCACCACTTCCTGTGGCAGTGAATTCCATGTGTTAATCACTCTTTGGGTGAAGAAGTACTTCCTTTTATCCGTTCTAACCCGACCGCTCAGCAATTTCA
The DNA here is from genome assembly GCF_001447785.1 of Gekko japonicus. NCBI lineage: Eukaryota > Metazoa > Chordata > Lepidosauria > Squamata > Gekkonidae > Gekko > Gekko japonicus. The sequence goes on along the minus strand of NW_015165849.1, from coordinate 11,696 downwards.
TGGAGTGCCCACGGGTTCTTGTATTGTGAGAAAGGGAGAAAAGTACCTCTTTCTCTACCTGCTCTTTCCCATGCATAATCTTATAAACCTCGATCATGTCACCCCTCAGTCGTCTTTTCTCCAAGCTAAAGAGCCCTAAGCGCTTTAACCTTTCCTCATAGGGAAAGTGTTCCAACCCTTTTATCATTCGGGTTGCTCTTTTCTGCACTTTTTCCAAAGCTATAATATCCTTTTTAAGGTGTGGTGACCAGAATTGCACACAGTATTCCAGATGAGGTCGCACCATTGATTTATATAGGGGCATTATTATATTGGCTGATCTGTTTTCAATACCCTTCCTAATAATCCCCAGCATAGCATTGGCCTTCTTTATTGCAGTCACACACTGTCTCGACATTTTCAGTGAGTTATCTACTACAACTCCAAGATCTCTCTCTTGATCAGTCTCTGCCAGTTCAGACCCCATCAATGTGTCCCCCAACGGTCCCAATCCCCCAACGGTTGGTGTTTATTCATATCTGAAATGAAATGAATATGGATAGACAGCTGAGAACGTCAAAAAGTTGTTTTTCTACATCCTGGAATATTGACTAGTTTAACGGCTCAGTCTCCAGCCAGCATAAACTCAGCAAAATGTAAACCAGTCCATTGTCTTAACGTTCACCGTGAACAGCATCTTGCAAACCCAGGACAAGCCTTGTATTAATTAATTAATTAATTTGGCAAACAGGACTCCAGGCATCATGTTCCTGTTGATTTGGTTGGCAGTTAGGCATCCCATGTGGCTTTTACATACCTTCATCAGGGATACTAGCTCTTGTTCTGTTTTATTCCTTAAGCAACGCACCATTTCAGCACTGTTCGTTTCACAGCCAGAGACCTTTGCTATTTCCTTTGGTTGAGATTAAAAAAAAGAAAAGAACATGCAGTTAAAGGCAGTTGTGATATGAACAAGGAAGAACAGCCATGGGTCAATTGGGTGGTGCTGAAAGACTTTGGCTGGGTTCACTCATACAATTTTAGAGTTGCTATCCCGAGTTTCAGTGGGTTTCCACCCCAAATAACAGGTTGTCGGAAGCATCACGAATGCTCCTAATCTGCACCCACCATGTCTTGTAGTGCTGGAAAGTGTCATCAAGTCGCAGCCAACTTATGTGAACCTCATAGGCTTTTCAAGGCAAGAGAGGAACATATCTGCACAGCAACTATGCATGCCCTTGGTGCTTTCCCATCCCAGTACTAACCAGATGTCAGCTTGACGTCTATACCTGGGAAAGTTTTAGAACAAATCATCAAACAGACAATCCTTGAGCATTTAGAAAGGACAGCTGAGATTACTAAGAGTCAGCATGAGTTTCTCAAGAACAAGTCATGTCAGACTAACCTTATCTCTTTTTTTTAGAAAGAGATTGCTGGATCATGGAGATGCTGTACACATAGTTTATCTTGATTTCAGTAAGGCTTTTGGTAAGGTTCCACATAATATGCTTGTTGACAAATTGGAAAAATGTGGTTTGGATCCTATGACTGTTAGGTGGATCTGTAACTGGTTGACAAATCACACCCAAAGAGTGCTTGTGAATGATTCCTCATCTTCTTTGAGAGGAGTGACAAGTGGAGTTGTCTCAGGGATCTGTCCTGGGACTTGTTTTGTTCAACATCTTTATCAGTGATTTGGATGAAGGGATAGAGGGGATGCTTATTAAATCTGCAGATGATACTTAATTAGGAGATGCAGTAGAAGAACTTGACAGGCTGCAAAACTGGGCTAAAACAAATAAAATGAATTTCAATGGGGATAAATGTAAAGTTCTGCATTTAGGTAGTAAAAAATCAAATGCATAATTATAGGTTGGGTTGGGGGAGACTTGTCTTGGCAGTAGTATGTGCGAAAAGGAGCTAAGGGTCTTATTAGACTATACACTGAACATGAGTCAGCAGTGTGATGAGGTTGCTAAAAAGGCAAATGCGATTTTGGGTTGTATCAACAGAAATATAGTGTCCAGATCACGTGAAGTGATGGTACCACTTTACTCTGCTCTGGTTAGACCTTACCTATTGTGTTCGGTTTTGGACACCACCATTTAAGAAGAATATGGACAAGCTGGAACGTGTCCAGAGGAGAACAACAAAGATGGTGAGGGGTCTGCAGACCAAGTCCTATGAGGAAAGGCTGAAGGAGCTGGGTATGCTTAGCCTGGAGAGGAGACGACTGAGAGGTGATATGATAACCATCTTCAAGTACCTGAAGGGATGTCATATAAAGGATGGTACAGAGTTGTTTTCTGTTGCCCCAGAAGGTCGGACCAGAACCAATGAGTTGAAATTAAATCAGAAGAGTTTTTGGCTATACATTAGGAAGAACTTCCTGACAGAGTGGTTCCTCAGTGGGATAAGGCTTCCTAGGGAGGTGGTGGGCTCTCCTCCTTTGGAGGTTTCAAACAGAGGCTGGATGGCCATCTGACAGCACTGCTGATTCTGTGAACTTAGGCAGACCATGAGAGGGAGGGTAGGAAGGGTTGCCTCAGTGCTTAGTTCTTGTGGCCCTTTCTTACACGCCCAGGGAAATGCTGATTGCCACTTTGGGGTCAGGAAGCAATTTTTCTCCAGGCCAGTTTGGCCAAGGATCCTGGAGTTTTTTTTTTGTCATCTTCTGGGTGTGGAACAGTGGTCACTGTATATATCAGGCTGGCACCAGGTCTTCTAATGAGATCTAGTTGGGTGGAGGAAAGGAATGTGACATTGGGTTAGCATCTCCCCAACCCCCCTGCAATTACCAGCAGAGAAAGGGGAGGGGGGGCAAAGATAAGTGGTGTAGGATCTGACTAGGATTTGGAAAGCTCAGGTTCAAATCCCCGCTTTGCTATCAAAGCTTGATAAGTAGCCTTGGTTCAGGAACTCTGACTTCCCCTAACCTACCTCCCAGTGTTGTTATTGTGAGGATAATACGGAGGAGTGGAGAATGATGTTATAAGCCACGTTGAGTCCCCATTGGGGAGGAATGAGGGGCACACATATATTTTAAGAAATTTAATTCATGTCATACATTTTTTAAAACCAGACTAACAACACCCTTGTATCACCTCATAACCTGTGGTTTTGGTCTCAGCCATTATTCCTTGTCAACTTTTTATTCATAGCACACTATAGGCCTCTTTTAAAACACTACACTGCCATTCCAAACTTACCAACAAAGTTTACATCTGTGGCGCAGCAGCACAGAGGCATTCATATATTGCAAATGAGGAGGGGGCGCAATGGAGAAGGTAATATTGTCGTATAATTTAAGTTAGGACTCCAAGTGGCTTACACAAACATAAAAACAAATACAATAACACAGTAGTATATATAAGGAAGCAAGAAAGTGTGATATGCACAATCACCATATTATACAAAAAAGGCAATGTGTGGACTTCCCATGCAGGTAGCGTTTCCATTCACCTGAACCAGACCGCTGTTGTCTCCTCATGAAAAGTGCACGTATTGCCCTTTTCACGTGATACCAGGATTGTGTATATTAGGTGTATCACAGGGACCTGTGGGCTCCTGCGTTTCACAAACAGAATCCCAGTGTATTACCTGCAAAGGGCTTAGCACTTTGGTAAATAGTCCTCTGAATCTACCCATCACTTTTCCAACTCTATTCAATCAGATTTGTCCCTTGAATCTAATAAAGAAACCAATTTTGCTTAGTTTTTTTAATTTTTCAAAAGATAGCACATGCTTGAATTTCCCACCCAACCATATTCTCTGGAACTATTTTCTGTGGGTTTTCTCTACAGTAAGCCATTTGAGGATGGTGCTGTTCTGAAGAGCACAATCCCAGCATTAAACAACAGCAGACTTACTTTAGCAAGGACTTCTGGGTGGGGAGTCACCAAAGTCGGAAGCTGAACAACTCCACTTTCTGATATGGCTCTGTGAAACAAACCCTTGGACAGTGGAGATAATATCTACAAGAAAAAATATGTAGAATAGGATGCATTAAAAATCTGAGGTGTTTAAATAACAAAGGCAGTTGGTTTTCTCTGAGGAGATGTAAATGAAGCCTTCTTGACATGAGGAGACCCAGGCAGTTGCTAGGATCACTCCTTTGGTAAGGCAGTTGCTAGGATCACTCCTTTGGTAACCTTAAGGGTTTATGTTTTGGTCTCATCTGGTACAACCTTTTTTCTTTTCTTTTCTTTTTCTTTTTGTGGCCCAGGCCAGCAAAAAACCTCATAAACCTGATAAAAGAGTATTACCTGACCTGTTCTAACCTATTTATTTGAGGAGGTTTCTTTGGTCTCCCTGTCATTCTTACTTTTGGATAGAACCAAGATAAATCTCATTATTTGGGATGCTGGTCCAAGCCCTGTAGTATGCTACTCCTAATAGTGGGGAAAGAAGGAGTCTCCTCAATGTTCTCTTCCAAACATTAACTCGCTATGGCTTTTTCATCCCTAGAAATTGTTGGAACTCTGTTTTTGGGAATGGCTTCACAGGGGTCTCTAACCTTATTGTGCCTGTGGGCATTTGGGGAATTTTGAGAACAGAGAGTGGGGACCATAACAAAATGGTTGCCGTGACGGCTAGGCCCAACCACAAAATGTTGAGAGGTTCCAAGCAGCGGTTTCCCGATGGGTGCTCTTTGCAGACAGAAACGTAATGCCTTCTGGGCTCTTTCGAAGCACCCCCTGCACTAAACGAGGTTGAGGAAAGCTTAGGCAAAGAGATTTTTGTTTTGGGGAAGAGATTCTTTGGGAAGAAAGAAGGGGTCACCATGATGCAGATATAAAGATGTCAATTCGACCATTGTAAGGTATACCCACATGAGCACTAACGCTAAACCCTCCTGCAGACTCGCCAAATATGGTCACACACTGGGGATCTCCTCCAAAGCGCCGGATGTTTTCCTGAACCCACTGGAGAGCTGCTGTTTGATCCAACAAGCCCCAGTTTCCACGGGCTTCTGCAGATCCAGTACTGAAAGCAATACAGGCACAGCATATACAAATCAAGGAATGGAAAATCACATGCATTTTTCTGTGGGTCAGAAACCAGTGCAGGAAGAGTATGAAAGGAAAAAAGTCAGCCATGACCCCATTCTTACTTCTGTTTTCTGCCAACATGATATATAGTTTCTCCTATCTCTAGGGCCTTCGTGAGAGTTTCACCCACTACCATTTCTCGTATGTACCATGATTAGCTGTCTGCTCCTCTGTCCTCTTTTGCTTTGCTTTACATAACAGCCTCTGTGCTTGACCATAAAATACCTCAACCCCACTCCCCCACACTTATGTTTTCCTCTTTCACTTCCTTTGCTAGAGCTGTCAATCACTGACACATTTACCACAAACAATTAGAACATTTCATGATATCACAGCACTATCGCAGATAGACAAGCAAATAATCAAGATGCTCATTATCTGACATCTGCATATAGAATTCCCATTTATTCACTTGGGGCTGGGAATTACCAGCTCCAATCTCAGTTTTGTACCCCCAAGAAATTAAGGAGCAGAAATAAAAATAGTCTCCACATAGTGACACTCAAGGAATTTCCCCTAGTCAATATGGCAAAGACCACAGAGATAAGGCAAGGCAGCCCAGAGTGTCACACAAAAGTGACATCACATCAGTATACTCTGCCTACCCAGGCACTGCCCCCCAAATCTCCTGGCACTGACTAAGGCAGTACTGGGAACCCTATCCACATAATGTCTCAAGAGGGCTGAACTATACTTGAAACCATTTGTGTGTCCACTACAGGTCCTATTAAGCAACTTGCACTGGGAGTTCCCTGTTGAAGCTTGGATTCTCAGGTGGATTGGGATCACAGCACAGAGGAAGAAGGTATTGAAGCCACTCCCCCATGACAAATAGCATCATGTGTCAGGTTCCACAGCCAACAACTGAGTACACGCTTATCAGAAAGGTTATACTTTATTGAAGAGCTATAGATGCATTAACAAAGGCACTGTTAAGAATATTGTCGCCTCTACAAGCATAATGGGATATAGGGTATTCGTATGCACTCCCCCTTCCTTGGGCCAATTAGCCACATTCCTGCATGCGGGGGAAGGAGCCCCAGGCCGTTAGAGCCAAAAGCTGGGAACCGACAGCGCTCCCACGGTTCCCTCACTCCCAGA
>NW_015165849.1:0-5395 GCF_001447785.1 Gekko japonicus | reverse complement strand
GTGGCCTAATATGCTAATGAGTTGTGCTGTCAGGGGTGTGCCCTAATATGCTAATGAGTTCCTGCTGGGCTTTTTGTACAAAAAAGCCCTGTGCACAGCTATAGATAAGCAAGCGTTACAGCAGTGAAGAAGCACAGAAGGAATGCAGCGGTACTTTGTACACAGGTCACTGAAACCTCTGACCCCTCCCGCTACCATGGCAGCATAGCTGACACCATGGAGCTGCTGTTTTTCCCAGTGGGGAAACTTACATGTAGCTCATTGGCACATGTGGAGCCCTTCTGAATCTACAGCAGGTTCATGTGGTTGGAAAATAACATTAAGCCCCCTCTCCCCACATGCCACAGTCTCAATCCAAATCAGGCCACACACACCTGAACCTAAGTTCAACAAGGAACTCCCAGCATACATCTGCTTGACATAGGGCTGCCAATCTCCCTGTGGCACCTGGAGATTGCCTGCTATTACAATTGATTTCCAGACTATCAAGATCAGTTTCTCCAGAGGAAATGGCTGCTTTGGAGGGCGGACTCTAAGGCATCACATCCTGCCAAGGACCACCCCTCCCCAAATCCTGCTCTCCCCAGGAACACCCCCCCCAAACCTCCAAGTAATTCCCAACCCAAGCTGGCAACCCTAGCTTGACAGGACCCAGAGTGAACTCATATCTAGAGGCCCACAATCTTGAAGAGAAGGAAAAGGCTGTTCTGTCCACAACCTTTCTTACCCGAAGAATCCGAGAATGTCTAGCCTGTACTGAATTGATACAACTACCACATCTTCATATGCAGACAATGCTGATCCATCATATATAGAAGCTCCCCCCACCTTTAGCGCTCCTCCGTGGATCCAAACCATTACCTGGAGAGAGAGGAAAAAACAGACAAAAGGAGCTAGCTAGAACTCTATCTTCTGGTTTCAGACCCAATTTAAAAAACATAGCACTCTACTGATAAAATACACTCACTGAATATATACTGTTTTGCCTAACCACACAATTTAATTTTTAAAAGGATCCATATATGACTCAATATTAAATATCATTAAAAAACTGTATTCCATTTTATTTTCTAGGGGAACTGTTTTTGTGCCTAGTTTTTCTTATCAGGCAGCACAGGAACTTGAACCCAGAACCTGGGGCTAGCAGCTCCAAAGCCTTGTTCTGTTTGCCAGCTGAGCTGCCTGCCTTCAGGTAGGGCTGCTGACTGTCTCCTGAAGATGGCCAGCTAAAGTATACTCTGCCCAGGGGAATCTAATGCAAGCTTCTTGGATCAGCTGACTGAAGGATCCAATGAGACTTAGCCTGGCAGTATAAAGCTACAGCCTCCAGATTGGGCCATTCGGTCTGAGCAACTTGTCTGTGGTGTGAAGACTGTGTGTAGTCTGGTAATCCAGGTTCTTGCTAATTCAGTCTCCTTGACCAATGTTTTTCCTAGCCTTTTCCTCAACCATGAGATCTTCCTGCCCTCTTTGAAGCCTTGTCTTTTGGTTGCTACCACAATATATAGCTACTGCTTCTCCCTTGTTGCTATGCCCACCCCCTCTCCACCACTCAGTTACATTGGCACAGAAGTGCTGATGTGACAACAGTCCTCCCTTTCCCTTTTCTGAGCTGAGCCACACTTAAAGATATACCATGGTTCATCTGGGAACAAGAATATATAGGACTCCCCCCCCCCCCATTAGCTCTGCCATTTTGAAAATGGAGCTTAGTCTGTCTCCCTCCTTGGATAGGGTATCCAAATGGCAATCCATCCATAGCCACCCCTCATTTTCATCTTTGAATTGGATTAAGGAAGTTTTCCTTTGATCCAGTTTAAAGGAGAAAGCCCCAGGATACCCACCAGTCATGCTCAGAAGCAGGGCTATTTTTGGGCAGGAACGCACAGGAACGTAGTTCCGGCTGGCTCCTGAGTTGGCCATGCCCAGCAGGAACTCATTAGCATAATAGGCCACACCTAACAGCAGAGACTCATTAGGATTGGCTACATTAGGGGTGTGTGGCCTAACATTAGGGGTGTGTGGCCTAACATGCAAAGAAGTTCCTGCTACAAAAAAAGCCTAGGGTTTTGACAACAAAGTGAACAGAATAAGAAGCAAAAGGTGGGTGTGGTTGGATGACCACACTTCTGGTAACATGTGGCGTGTGGCCTAATATGCTAATGAGCTGTGCTGTTAGGGGTGTGGCCTAATATGCTAATGAATTTCTGCTGTTGGGTGTGGCCTGTTATGCTAATGAGTTCCTGCTGGGCTTTTTCTACAAAAAAGCCCTGCTCAGAAGGAATGAACATGATGTTATGTGGAAACACTTCCTGGGAAGAAGGCAAGCCTGAAGGGTGAATACAGCCACACACTCACTAAGGAAAGCCCAGGTGCTGACCAATGCTCCCTCTAAACTATGGAGTCCTGTGAGCAAAAACTCTACCTTATGAGTTCCTGGCATTAGAGCTGTGAGCGAGAGATTTGGCTACTGCATAAAATAGTTTGCTCTGGAGCCACCCTTCCTGAGCTAAGACAAAAATGTGTGAGCCGTAGGCTAAAAAACTGAGCACTAACTCACACTAACCCAGCTTAGAGGGAACATTGGTGCTGACCAGTCTTCCCCATTCTCCAGTGGAAAACTCTTTCGTTTGCAAAAACAAGCCCTTCCTTACAATGGCCCTGCCCACTTTCTGAAAAGCTTGTTAGCTGTCAAAGGAAGTATTGCCGGGTGCCATGGCAACCACAGGTGCCACACTGGGGAACCCTAGGCTATTGTGTTTGTATACAACATATATTTGTTGTTGTTGTTACTGCCCACTACAATATAAATATAGAAGAATTTTGCTTACAGGCAACTGGCCTTTTGTGTCTGGGGTGAAAATATTCAAATAGAGACAATCTTCAGACGTTGTCATGTCAAGAAATGTTGCATTCATCAATCTCTGAAACTCTTCATACCAACCAGAATCTTGCAGACACCTGAACAATAAAAAGTGAACAAGGGAGAGAGAAACAGTGAGAGCTGCCAGCAAAATATTTGAATCATCAGGACACTGGACCTTGGATAATTATACATTTTGGCATACCAAGGCTGGGTGTGTGTGTGACATTTTGTGTTTGTCTGCACTATAGATTTAAACTCATGGTCACTACCCTGGGAAGTAATTCCAGATGGACAGCTGTGTTAGTCTATAGCAGCAAAATAAAAACAGGAGGCCACTGATACCTTAAAGCAGGGGTGTCAAACCTACGGCCCGCGGGCCAGAACCAGGCCCACCCAGAACTTCAATCCAGCCCATGAGTGGGGCTCTCTTCTCTCCCTCACTCCACCCCATCCCCTGCCTGTACTCGCCCTTCTGAGCAAGACCTCCTTCCGAGTGCAGGGAGCAGAGGGCGGGGCTGCCAAACTTCCCAGCTTGCTTGGCCTTCGAGTGCGTTCCTCTCTGCCTCCCAACCTCCGTATTCCTCCTCACAGGTAGGGCCCCTGGGGCATCCTTCTGCTGTGATCCTTCTGCTTCTTCTTCTTGTTCGCTTTTAAAAATTGCTTTGCCAAATCCCACTATTCCCCCACTTTTCCATTTTAGGTAGGCATCTTTTTCTGGGGTGTGTGTGGAAGGTTTGCAACCAACCACAGTTAAAATATAGAATTTGACAAACTCAAGGAACTCCAGTTTTGCAGAGAAATATTACTTGTAACACACACACCCTCCTAACGTGAAGCTCCAGTGGAATATCATAGCTACCTGGCATTGCATTTTATGACACACGTAGCCTGGCCCGACAAAGTCCCATTTGTGTCAGATCTGGCCCTCATAACAAATGAGTTAATAAGTTCAACACCCCTGCATTAACTGATACAAAAATTACGTAAATAAATTACATCAATTCCCTTTCCGGGAACCCACCAAGTATTTTTAGAAAGTGGGCAGAGCCAGGGGGCTTTGCCAGGAAGATTTCTGACTGGCCAGAGGTGACGTAGGACGTAGGGCACGTTGGGGGCGTGGCCCAGATCTGGGCCACGCCCCCAACGTGCCCTACGTCCTGCATCACTTCAGGTGATGTTCTGGCGGCGCATCCGCAGCCAGCTCCCGGATCGAGCAAACGCTCCCCCGCCGGTGAGTGAATAAGATTTGGCAACCCTATCCCAGATACCAGTCCAACACACTAACCACTATACCACACTGGCCCTCACACAGCACACTGGCAGTGTCCGGTAAAATGGCGGGAGGCCTGACCTTCTGTTATCAGGCCTCTCTGTCCAAAGTTTTCCTGATGAGGTGCTTCATTTTAAGGAGCCTTTGTCTCAACAAAGGACAGAATCCTCAGCACATTACAGAATGGACAATTTCAGGAGATAAGGAAAGACACACGACCAGTGTGCTATGGTTAAATTATGCAATTCTATTAGATTATGTTTAAATCTGATTTAATTTCCCACATTTTAACTCACTGTGTTAGTTGCCATCCAAGACAAGGCAGCTAACAAATGAAGGCAGTGCAGAGAAGGCGAAAAACCTGCGTCCACCAGGCCACTCTGGGCGGGGTCGCTGGGAAAAATTCCTTCTCGGCTCCAATAGAGGCAACCCGCTCTTTAGCGGCCTGCACTGCCTGTTTAAAATTAGGGATGTGCATTAGGTTTGTAGCTAAATTAGAACCCAAATAATGCCGAAGAATAGATTCTTTTGAACTATGGTGCTGGAGAAGACTCTTGAGAGTCCCTTGGACTGCAAGGAGATCAAATCAATCAATCCTAAAAGAAATCAACCCACCAAATGAGAAGGGAGTACTCACTGGAGAAGACCCCGATGCTGGGAAAGACTGAAGGTAAAAGAAGACGGGGACGGCAAAGGATGAGATGGTTAGACAGTGTTATCGATGCAACAAACATGGAGTTGAGCAAACTCTGGAGCACGACGGAAGACAGGAGGGCCTGGCGTGATGCGGTCCATGGGGTTGCAAAGAGTCGGATTTGACTGTGCGACTGAACAACAACAATGCCTATATGGCATTATATGGGAAGGCCAAATACGCATATGCTTCTGCCTGACAGAGGGACTAGCAGACCAGGCCCCTCTGTCAGGCTCAAGTGCCCGAGATCCATCCCTTTCTCTCCCCTGGGGCAAAGGGAAGGGGGTTGGGGAGAGAAAGGGAACCCAGGTGCTTCTGCCTGACAGAGGGACTAGTGGGCCAGCACCTCTGTCAGGCAGAAGCACCTGAGATCCATTCCTTTCCCTCTCCCCCTCCCTTTGCCTCACATCCAAGCCAGGTGATGGGGGGGAAAGGGAAACCAGGCGCTTCTGCCTTACAGAGGTGCCAGAGCGCCAGCAGAAAGGGCCCTAATGTATCAGGAGGATACATCAGGAGAGTGGACTGGCTCGGGCCTCGCCGTCGGAGCCGGGGGATGGAGTGGAGG
>NW_015165848.1:864029-869082 GCF_001447785.1 Gekko japonicus | reverse complement strand
AACAGTGTTACTTAGGTGACAATCATGATGGTATTTTTACACCACCTCAGTTGATCCGTTTATATGTGTGGTGGACACAGGCTGCAAGTTGTAGGTCAGGGCACAGGGTCACTTCTCAGATGTTTAATGCGGCTCCTAATCAAAGGCCTGAAAACCAGCACCTTGCTTGTAGGCCCTAAGGAACTGTAAAAGGTCCCACAGGGCCCTGATCTCTTCCAGGAGCTCATTCCACCAGGTTGGAGCCACCACTGAGAAGGCCCTGGCCCTGGTTGATGCCAGCCTGGCATCTTTGGGGCCTGGGAGGGCCAACCAATTTTGGGTCCCTGAATACAGTGCTCTCTGGGGAATGTGTGGGGAAAGGCGGTCCCTTTGGTATGCCCGACCCTGACCATAAAGGGCTTTAAAGGTCAAAACCAGCACCTTGAAGCGAATCTGGTATGCTATTGGCCACAGTGCAATGCTTTTAGCACAGGCGTGATATGCTCCCACATAGAAAGACCCATCAGCAGCCTGGCCACAGCATTTTGCACTAACTGCAGCTTCTGGATTTGGGACAAGGGCAGCCCCATGTAGAGAGCATTACAGTAGTCCAATCTCAAGGTGAGCATCACATGGATCACTATTGCCAAGTTGTCGCATTCAAGGAAGGGAACCAACTGCCTAATCAGCCAAAGTTGACAAAAGGTTGACTTGAGAGTGGCTGCTACCTGGGCCTCCATTGTCAAGGAGGCATCGAAGAGCACTCCCAAGCTCCTAACCGCCGGTGCTGGCACCAACTGTGCCTCATCGAAGGTTGGGAATGGGATCCTTACCCTCGGGCCACTCCAGCTCAGGAACAAGACCTCTGTCTTTGTCAGATTCAGTTTCAGTCAGCTCAGTCTAGACAATGGTGACCCGATAGACATTATGTACCTGGACTTTAAAAAGGCTTTTGACAGGGTACCTCACCAAAGACTCCTGAGTAAACCTAGCAGTCATGGGATAAGAGGAAAGTTTCTCTTATGGATTAAAAACTGGTTAAATGACAGGAAGCAAAGAGTAGGAATCAATGGACAGTTCTCACAGTGGAGGGAAGTAAGCAGCAGGGTCCCACAAGAATCGGTATTGGGGCTGGTACTTTTTAATGTGTTCATAAATGACCTGGATCTAGGGGTGAGTAGTGTAGTGGCCAAGTGTATAGGTGGCACAAAAGTACTAAGGATGGTGAAAACCAAGGCTGACTGAGAAGAGCTCCAAGAGGACCTCCACAAACTGGGTGAGTGGGTGACAATGTGGCAAATGAAGTTCAATATTGGTAAGTGTAAGGTGGGGCCCAACTTCAAGTATAGGCTAATGGGATCTGAACTTGCTGAGAATTAGAGGTAAAAGGATCTTGGGGTCATGGTGGACAGCTCAATGAAAGTGTCACTCCAGTGTGCTGCAGCGGTGAGAAAGGCAAACTCTATGCCAGGGATTATAAGGAAATGGACTGAGAATAAAATGGCCAATATTGTAAGGCCTCAATATAGGTCTATGGTGCAGCCTCATTTGGAATACAGTTCTGGTCACCGTATCTTAAAAAGAACATTACAGAGCTCAAAAAAAGTACAGCCCAGTCCCTCCTCATTAGCCAGCTCCTCTTGTTGAATGTCATAAGGCTTCAGTGATGGATTCTCCAGTGTTTAGGGTTTATTGAATGTTTTCTCTTGCAGTTCAGCCTACCTCTTTGTCGCGGTTCTCACCCCCCCTTGAGGGGTAACCGTCCGTTGCCGTACTGCCTGGCCGCCGTGAGGTGCGTCAAACAGAAGGAAACCCTGACGAAAACGGAGGGGAAGAAGTTGAGGGAGGTACTTCCAGAGGGGGGTGCTGGCTTCAGATGACGGGGTAGTCAGAGGGTTTCCTCACCCTCTTACCCGCCCTAGGTTTCTAGCTTTCGACCACACTTGTCACACAACTATCACTCATTTCTCTCTCGTTTCCTCCATTACAGCTTCAGCCAGCCCAGTCCCTCCTCATTAGCCAGCTCCTCTTGTTGAATGTCATAAGGCTTCAGTATGTGTGATCATGCCAATCTATTTGACAGATGTCTGACAGTCTGGAGAACCTGCACAAACCGGTTCTGACTGGAGCTAAGCTGAGCTGTCTCACAGTGACTCAGCATGAAGCTGATTGGCTGGTCAGTGTATATAAGTGTATGTAGTCGGTATAGTATATTCCTTCTTCTTGTATGAGTGTATGGTGGAGCACTTTGACAAAGAGAGTTGTATATATGAAAATAAATCACTGTATATAGTTAACCACAAGAACTGTGTGAGTGTGGTTTACTGCAGAGGAATCTTAGCAGAGTGCAATTTGGCTCTTTAGCTGAGAGCTGACCTGGTGACGCACACTGCGCGACAGACTGCGCGACACCTCTCCGTCTTTTATTACCCCCTCAGCCCCTTGCTCCACCTCCTGCCCTGCCCCGCCCCCCTGTAAAGGGTTTGACGCCGAGGTCCTTGGCTCTGCCCCTCCCCTGCTTCTGGGGCCGAGTCATGCCACATCGCCTGCTCTGCTTCTTGTCCGCTGTCTGCCAGTTTTCACCTCACCATCTCCCAACCTGCGGGCTTCCGTGTCGGAGGCCGGGGGGCGTTCTGGACTTGTCCCACAGCCATGTCTCGCTGCCACGGCTCCTTGGGATCCTTCAGCGTGGCCTCGGGCATATCGCTGAACACCTCAACTTCCGTCCCTCCAGCTTCCACTGTGCTCGTTGCCTGTCGGGTCCCACGGTCCTCCTCCTCTTTCCATCTGGTGAGTGGGACGGGACAAGCCTGGGAGGGCCATTTGGGAGAGCCCGGCTTTGCCCTATCTCCCGCCTGTTCCGGGAGGTCCCGGCTGTGACCGGGACACTCTTGTTGTTTCTCCCTCTGCTGTGTGTTAGTATGTGTTCGTGCTTGTGCTCTGAAGGCATCTCTGTGGCATAAATGCCCTGCAGTCAGTTATTGCCTTTTTGCAAAATCCTGTTGCAGTCAATTCATTGAAAGCAAACTCCAAAGCATGGATTGGATTATTTCCTGAACTCTGCAAACATGATATTCAAAACTGATGTCATTAGGACCGCTTTTGACAGTAGGAAGGCAGGAGGACAACAGTGCCCTGGGTATGAAAAGCCTCTCTTGACAGTACCCCAAATGCTTGGGACAAGACAGTGGAAAATATTGCCCACTGCCTAATTGGGTTAACTTCATGATGGAATGTCTGGAATGCAGTCAGGCTGGCAGTTTCATGTCATTACACTGGTGCCTGCTGCCCTCCATTGTTTTATAGATGGCCTCAAACTGTGTTTGGGTTGGAGTTTTGAATGGTGTTTGGTAGACTGGTCACGAGCCCAGGCTGGAGTGGAGGAGGGATAGAAACAAAAGTCAAGCAAAATGGAGGTATCGTGGCAACACTGTTACGCCAACTGCTTTATTTACAGCAGAGGCTAACTAAATTTTTAATGTGAGTCCTGGCCAGCTATACCAAGGTCGTGTCTGAACCCAGAGTTCCAGTAATGGAGACCACACGGGTGTTTTTCCAAAACAAATAATCTTTTTACTGAAGGATATCAAAGTCACAGATACAAAAACATCAGTCTCACAATCCGCATACACTCAAGGTTCCTTTAGAGTTACAGAAATAGAAATAAAATAGTTTAGTTACTTAGGAGGTAGGTAGGTAGCTATTTCGGTTCATACTCGCCTGTTTCCAGAAGTCTTGTCTGCTGCAAGGAAAAATAAAGTGACAGAAAATAGTGTCTATAAGTTTCACCTACATCACACTGTTCCAGAACCAGCTAGTCAAGTGTGTGTGTGTGAGTGTACGTGGATCTCTTTGGCTGCGCATCCCAAAGAGATCTGGTAAAGACAAAGAGTTTTAAAGCAGGAAAGGGGGGGGCAGTAGAACGTGGCTATCCAGAAGACTTGCAGCCAGTGTTCCCTCTAAGCTGAGTCAGTGTGAGCTAGCTCACAGTTTTTTGGCCTCCGGCTCACACACTTTTGTCTTAGCTCAAAAAGGATGGCTCCAGAGCAAACTAATTTATGCAGTAGCCAAATCGCTCAATCACAACTTTAATGCCAGTAGCTCACAAGGTAGAATTTTTGCTCACAAGACTCCACAGCTTAGAGGGAGCACTGCTTGCAGCATGGTCTTTTCGTTGATGGTAAAATGTGGCTAGCCCAGCCCCTAAAGCATGGTCTTTGTGTTGTATAGTTGAAACTCCAGGTGGGTGGCACCTTGCCAAACTGCAATCCCACCTACTTACAAGTCCATTCCATAGTTTTTCCCTATTGGTGCATGTGGAAAGGGGCAGGTATTCTATGGGTTGGGCCAATATTTGAAATACTACACTCTATCTCATGGAATGCCATTTGGCCATGTGTGAAGTCTCAGCTTCAGGACATCTCTTTGTTGTGCTGATGAATCTTGGCTTTACCAGGCTGACAAGATACCATCGACAGGAAACAGTAATTCAGATGCATATCAGGTCCGTGTCCTGCGTGACATCCAGTCTTTTCAGTAAAGGGGGATTTCTTCCTCTTGGTTGTTGTTCTCTGCTCACAATGGCTAACATGTGCTTCTTCTACCCATAATGCCTTGAGCTGAATGTGTGCAAGCTACATTAACATAAAATGCAGGCAAGCGTTCCCTATGTGAAGTCTCTCACTCACAGTAGGTGATGCAAACAGCTTTCTTTGGCTCATGGTATACAGAGGTGTGCACAGTCCATGTGTGGTGTGTGTAGCAGATATAAAACCATAAATTAGTTCATTTCCCAACAACACATATTACCACCCCTCCTAAAAGTGCCATGGGATTCCTCCAGCCCACAGTTCCCTGCTCACCAAATTCTACTGTGCTCTTCTCAGTCCCCAGTGTTCTCTGCTTTATGAAGCCCCATTCAGAAGTCAGCAACCGTGGAGGCAGATCAAGATGTCATGAACCAATCTCCTTCCTCATAAAAACTGAGACATGGCTGTCTGCTCTGCAGCAACCTAATCTGGATGTGATAAATGTTATTCTTCATAAGGTCACCTATCTGCTGTTTCTAAATTTC
>NW_015165848.1:811531-863272 GCF_001447785.1 Gekko japonicus | reverse complement strand
CCACGCCTCCTAAAACCTCACCCTCTCCAGGCTCCATCCCTCACATCTCCAGGAATTTCCCACCTGGAGTTGGCAACCCTATCTCCTTCCCAGCCAATCATCAACCTACCTTTATTTCCCCCTCACTCTTCAGCTTTCCACCCCCCACACACCTGCAGCCTCTCCCATGCTCTGAAGCCCTGACTGCTACGTCACATTGGCTGTCATATGGGGGCCACCTCAGCAGCATATAAGGATACAGAGCCCACCATTTTCTCCAGGGGAACTGATCTCTGCCATCTGGAAAGCAGTTGCAATTCTGAGTGATCTCCAGCCCTCATCTGGAGATTGGACACATTTTACCTCAGAACAGCAGACTGTTTAGAATGTTAGAGGCAAAAGCCAATCAAGTCGCATATGCAAACGACCTCTGTGTTCCAAGGCAAAGGCCAATGAGGCTGCATATGCAAATAACCTCTGTGTTCTGACTGGCTACGGGGGGGAGGAACAGCAAACTGTTTAGAATGTCGGAGGCGAGACTCAAGCAATGCAGCCAGTGGATAGGGACAGATTCTGAGTGACACACCAGGGCGCCAACCAATTCTGGAGCATGTGGAATGTTCTAGAGAAGTGCCACCACCATTCGGCTTTTATATATAAGGGAGATTTCATTGGAAGTGTTAATTGGGAGCATGGTAATCGAAGTGGAACGGATTCTGGCTGCCAGCTGTTTTGAGATTTTCTTTAAGAAAAACAGGGCACGAATCATTCCAATATTTAATAAATAGAAGTGGCACCTGCAAAAGAAGTAATACCATATCATCTCTATTTTTGTACAACTTTCCTCTGTATCAATTGTGGTGCCATTGACACTGGCCATTCCATTTCAGTGACTTTCTGTTTGGTCACACAGGGATTAGCACAGTATGGCTTGCATGAATCCATTGAGCTGAATCAGTGGATCCAAAGCCTGCCTTAAAAATATTGTGAAACACCCTTACAAATCAATACAAATTAATCTTGAGTTCACACTTTGGGTTGGATCCAGACTAACTTTCTCCAAGAGCCAGTTTGGTGTAGTGGTTAAGAGCACAGACTCTAATCTGGGAGAACCGGGTTTGATTCCTCATGCCTCTACATGCAGCAGCTGGTGTGATCTTGGGTCAGTCAAAAGTTCTTTCAGAGCTGCTCTCAAGGGCAGTTCTCAGAAGAGCTCTCTCAGCCTCACCTACCTCACAGGGTGTCTGTTGTGGATAGGGGAAGGGAAAGGAGTTTGTAAACTGCTCTGAGACTCCTTTGGTTAGTGAAGGGCAGGATATAAATCCAATCTCTTCTTCTCTCTTCTTCAGCAGAACAACATTCCTGCCTGCCCTCTTCCACTCCAGCCTGCTGATCTCCACGAAACCCTGCTCCTGGGAGAAAGGGGACCCTGAAGAAAATATGAGGAAGGTCTGCAGCAGGAAAGGGGATTCGGAATTGGTGGAAATTGCAAATTTAGTCTGGATCCAACTCTGTTTCTATTCCATTATCAATAGGGATCAGGGCAGCCAGGTTTCCCAGTTACAGTGGGACACTTCCTGGCCCTGGCCTCTACTGCTGCATTGGGCAGCAGTAGAGGCCAGGGCCAGGAAGTGTCCCACTGGGCGTTGGGCAGCAGTAGAAGAAAGTAGCAGTAGAAGAAAAAGTGGGGAAACTGATATTGCAGCAACGCTGCAACATCACTTCTGGAGCAAACCCAGAAGTGATGCCACTGCATTGCCATGATGCTCTAGGTTTTGGTGGAATCCTAGAGCATGGCACTGACACAACATTGTGTCCCCTCCAGATTTTCACCAGAAGAAAATTGCAGCAGCACCGCAATGTCACTTTGAATGCTTCTGCCCCTCAAAAGTCCTACCAGTTGTAAGCACTTGGCTAGGGACCCTGGTAGGGACTGATATTGCTACTTAAAAAAACACCAACCCCCCCCCAAACTTCATATACTTGTTAATTCATTTATGTATGTTATGTCCGCTGACCACCACTATGTGCCAGCGATTTACTGCCGAGCTTAACTCCCTAGGAACAATAGGGACTAGGCTCCTGGATCTTCCTTGGGGAACCAATAGGGACTTTGGTGGGAGGTTTAAACCCACCAATAGGATCTAGGGGTGTTCCCAGGTACTGTATATAGTTGGCCACCCAGCTGGTGTTCTGTGTTCAAGTTGTGTACCAGTAAACCATGCTGATCACTACATCCGTCTCTGTGGTTTCTACAGGCATCTAACCCACTACACAACAATGTATTTGTGGATGTACAATGGACCCATAGAGGATTGCATACAGTAGCAAATGCTGCTTGCTGATCTCTGCAAAAGTCAAATGTACATGGGCTTCCACTGCTCCTGCAGGGCAAATCTATGAGGCAAATAGGGTTAGAAATAAGACTACGTCCCTCTGGAGTGATGTCAATATTCACTTATACATTCATCTATTTAAAATATATTCCCCTCCCCAATAAACTTTTTCCAGCATGACATATGATAACACAATCACAGTTCCTCTTCCATGGGGGCGGGGCGGTGTATGGCTACCAGCCATGTGGAAAGTAGCAGGTTGAAAGCCAGCTCTGTAGTGTGGTTAAGAGCAGCGGACTTTTATCTGGATAACAGGGTTTGATTCCCACATACTGGGTGACCTTGGACCACTTACGGTTCTCTCAGAACTCTCTCAGCCCCACCAACCTCACAAAGTGCCTGTTGTGGGGAGAGGGAGGGAAGGTGGTTGTAAGCTGCTTTGAGACTCCTTAGGGTAGAGAAAAGCAGGGTATAAAAACCAGCTCTTCTTTTCTTACTCCCACCATCACTCTCACCATCACATCGTGCCACGGCTACCACACTGGTCTCTGGAGTTACACCTTCCTAGGCTAGTCTCTAAAGGCATCCCGGTATCAGGTTCATCTACTTTAAGAGCTTATGGATCCTATGGGAGGCCAGTTCCAGGGAAGGAAGAGGGGGGGGGGGGGGGGACAAGGATGGGGCAGTCAGTGAAATGCCAAAGGAGCTGAGGTGACAGGGAGAAAGAAGAAAGAATGGCCAGAGGAGAGCCAGGGGACCTCAGCAGGCCTGCGGGTCATTACTTGACAGCCAACATGGTGTAAAGCTTAGAATGTTGGATTAGGACAGTGGTAGCGAACCTATGGCACGGGTGCCAGAGGTGGCACTCAGAGCCCTCTCTGTGGGCATGCGTGCCATCGCCCCAGCCAGGCCCAGACCATCATTAAAGTGTCGAATTCTCTGCCAAATAATTTTAAGTAAATCAAAGCATTTGGGATTGCTTTCCTTACTTTGTTTGGATCATCTTAAGTTAATGTATGAGTTGTTTTTTCTAAAGTAAAACCTCAGTATTCAGGTTAAATTGCCATGTTGGCACTTTGCAATAAATAAGTGGGTTTGGGGTCACAGTTTGGGCACTCGGTCTCTAAAAGGTTCACCATCACTGGACTAGGACAAAGAGGACACGGACAATAGACCTTGCTAGGAAGGATGAAGTGGCTGCACAGGAACATAAAGGGAAAGGCGGTCCCACTGGAAGCAAAAGCAAACGTCCTCTAAATAGCTATGACACGAAACACATGCGATTACAGTATTAAAGATTCCAAATGGTATCATGAAGAAAATGTGCTGAACATGAATAACATTTCTCAGCGCATCTCTAGTAGCTGCTTCAACACAAACAGCATCTTATGTTGAACGGCATTCTTGTGATCTCATCTGCGAGCAGCAGTCATACAGCGAGTGGATCTATCAATCAAATCATCTGTCCACAATCTCCAAATAGATCAGAGATGTAGGGGAAGAAGGTGACAATTGTTCCTTCATTTTTCCAATGGAACTTTGATGTACAAAGAAATTGAAATGACAAACGTTCTGATTTGTCTCATTCCTGTGTAAAGAATAAGCTGTAAGTGCTTAATACGATTGCCGGTATGACTTATGTTGCACTTTTCCCCCTGCAATGTTTGGGGCTCTAACAGTGTTAACAAAGTGCTTCTTCTTTTATCCCTTTGTGAGTCAGAATGTAGAAATAGCTTGGCTGACAGCCTAACAAACACCTGAGTCTTCTGTCGCGTAGCAGAGACTATCTCCACCTTTTAGATAGAGCAACTTTCAATCATTCACTCTTAACACTTTACAATACTTCATATTATAGAATCATAGATCTCTTGGGATATACCATTAGATACAAAACAGGTAAATAATTGAAGCTATTTCTGTTGGCGTGAGAATACATGCTCTTTTTAACAGTAATAGAGGTGGAGATATAATATCAGCAGTGAGGACTAATGTTCAAGGACTGGGAGGCCCTGAAAGTAATTACAGGCCATATATCTGTTACATGTAACAACCAATACTCCATAAAAGTTTTCTAGAATTATTTAAATAGAAAAAGTTAGAACTTTCTGCTATCACAAACTGTGGGCCCCAATTTCTTTATATAATTATACACTGCCTGAGGCATCCGTAAGCCTCTTTAAAATAGGGTTCCCAAATCCCCCCGGGGGGCGGAATTCCCCCCGGTTTCGAGCCCTGATTCCCACTCCCGCGGAATCGGGGCCCAGGGGAAACCCCACCCCCACGTGTGCATCACCCGGAAGTGACATCGCATGCTGGGGGTGGGGCGACGCCATTTGAGGGGGAAAACAAAGAGTTTCCCCCTCAAATGGCGTGGCCCCGCCCCCAGCGTGCGACGTCACTTCTGGGTGACGCACACGCGGCGCGCGCGCACGATTTAGACGCCGGCCGGGAGCCCCCTGCTCCCGGCCAAAATCCATTTGGCAACCCTACTTTAAAATCCCAGTACCTGCACTAAGAGGTGGTGGGATGAAGTTACTAAGGGTCAGTTGCAGACCAAATGGGGCTAATGAGGGTGCAAAATTTCTGCAGCCCCAAGTTAGCCTGAATGCTGCTGGCATTTCAGCAGCAACGAATTTACTATACTTTCCAAATTCGCCTCCTCTCCCCTAAGAACATAACATGAGCCTTCCTGGATCAGACCAGAGGTCCATCTACTCCACTAGCGCACATAGTCAGGGCCGGCCCCAGCTTATTTTGCACCCTAGGCGAGGATCCCTTCTGGCGCCCCACCCCCACCCCCGTGCGCCCACCAATTTTCAAAAATAAATGCATTTTAGGAAGAATTAAAAACACAAATCAGTTTTCTTAAAGCTCAATATTTGCAACAAACTCTGCAACAAAATCTGAAACACTATCTACAACAAACTCTTTTCAGCAAACAGTAAATCTAGGCTTGAGCTTTTTTGTGCACAAACTCTCCTTCAGATAAGTCTAAAGGGGATTTGGAGGGGACTGGAGTGCCTCCGCTTTCCTTGGAAGTAAGCCCTGCTGCTTTCGGGGAGGGGTCCTTTACTTGCGAGGAAGCAGGACTGCCCGACCCACCCCAGCTGCCACTGCAGCCTTACCTGTGACCCGTAACACTCTTCCTTGATGTTGCCCGGCTTCCAGTGCATCTCGCCAGTGTCAGGAGGGACGCCAAAGTGGTGTCCCTCCTGTCTCCGACTGACTCAGGTCCCGTTTGCCCTCCTGCCGGCCGGATCTGCAGGGAGAGCGGCAAGCCGCCACGGCTAGGCTAATCAGAGAAGCGCCCCTTCCAGAGGTAGCCGACACGTGGCCATAGAGCAGCCTCGGAGCCGGGACGGCTGCTGGGAGCCCGGGGGGGGGGTCGCAGCTGCAGTCTGGCATCTTCCTGGAGTACCACCAAAGCCCTCCCCAGCTGTGACTTGGTGGCGGGTTTTTTTTTTTTTTGCCATCCCAGCCAGGCCCCCCCCCGCGCCTTTGAGTTTCCTGGTGGTGGCTGCAGCACAAGAGGAGAGAGTCCTTCTTCTCTCTTTGGGATCCTTCAGCCACATTCTGCTACCCCCTCCGATGCTGTGATTTGGAAAGGCTCCGTTGATTTGGGGAGGGGCTCTTTTAGGTGCTTAGGGAAACTCTGCGGCTAGGAAAGTTGGGTTTAGTACTGGGGGCGCTGGACTCAGGGTGAAAGAGGCGGTCACCCGGTCAGGGACTAGATGCAGGGCTTTTGGTGGGGGGGCTTTTGGCAGGGGGGCGGGTGCAGTTTGGTGCCCCTAAGGGCCGGCCCGCTCTAGGTGAACGCCTAGTTTGCCTAGTGAGCAAACCGGCCCTGCTCATAGTGGCCAACCAGTTACTATGGTGGGCCAATAACAGTGTAACGATATGAGCTTATGTTTTGGCATAACAACAGGACATAGAGGTCAAGGCCATCCCCTCATGTTGCCTCCTGGCACTGGTATTCAGAGGTTTACTGCCTCTAAATCTAGAGCAGGGGTGGCCAAACTTGCTTCATGTAAGAGCCACGTACGCTAAATTGTAGCGGGAATTCTGAGACAGACCACCAGAGAATCAGGAAGGAGAGTCAACAGCTGTTTATTATGCGTGCAGGTACAGCCAAAGCACTCAGGGGCATTTTCAAACAGAGCTGTACCCAGAATGCAAGTGGAACAGACACTTATATAGATCTCCAGAGTACAGAGAAAAAAATCATTTTCCTGGTCATTTTTAGCATAAACGATTATCAGAACATATTGACCATGAGCCTGAGCATCGTGTTCCTTTTCAAAACGACAAACATTATTTGGCTGATCACATGTCCCTTGTGGGAAAACTACGAGTTTCCTGCTATCAGCAGGTGTGAATCTTTCTTGATAACAGAAGCAATAAGCAATAACAACAAGTAAGCAAGGTCAGCACTTCCCTAGTAACGGGCCTAGCAACACCTAATGTGGTCATGCAATCTTGTCTTCCTACTTGCTAAAGCAATGAGTTGTTTTTCTATGTGCAAAAGCAATGTGTTCCCTTAATGGCCTTATAATGCAAGCAAATTGCAGTTAAATGCTTTAAAATGTCAGATGCTCGAGAGTCACAAGGTGACTTTGGAGGAAGAGGCAGGTTTAGGGGAGTGGCCTGAAAGTGACATCACAGGAAGGGGAACAGGATGTGATGTCATTGGAAGGGGTGGAGCTTAGGAAGTGATGTCACCTGATCTTTGACCTGGAAGTGACATCAGAGGACATGACATCACAAAGTGATGTCACATCCTCGCAAGGGCCCACCCCCAAAGTCTCCTGGCTCCACCCCAAAGTCCCCAGGTGGTAAAAACAGAAAAACGAAAGTTGTAAAACCAGATATTTCTGGGATATATTGCAATACTTTGTGAAATGGCAGAGGTACCTCAATCAGCATGGACAAGCCATCTTCCATGGTGCTCTGCCTGCTATTCTTTTTACTAAGGAACCCTTCCTAAGCATTTTAGGGACTCCAAGGTTTCCCAGGAGGAAGCAGAAATCGAAAGCTATTGCACAGTGTGTTACAATACTTTGTGCAATAAAAACAGGCTTAAAAATATACCCTCATTTCTCTTCCTGCTCCCTTCAAACCACCAGGTTTCAAGTAGACTTAAGATACCCAGGACATGCGCACCACCCATGCGCAGACCATGGTGGACCTCGGCCTGCCTGCACAATTATACAATGCTGGAAGACAGGTTGTACCTTCCCCTTCCTACAGGCACTGAAGTCTCCTGCACAGGCATGTTTTTCTTCGTTTACCTACACCTTAAGATACAAGCCCACAGCACCTGTTCTTGAAGAGAAAGGAGGTCTTCTGAGCTTTCTCAACCCCTTCACTCTCCTCAGAGGCATCCCATTTAGCGTACCATCCTAAGGACACTTTCCTGGGAATAAGCCCCAATGACTAGACCTGGTTAGGATGGCACAGTTAGATACTTATACAAAGGGCCCGTGGAAAACATTGTTAACCTGACTCCCTTTGAAATGCAGTGATCATCACAATTAAGTGGTACTGTACTGTACCAGCATTGTGTTGTTGCCCTGTCCTGGACGGCCCCTGCCAGCCTGATCTTGTCAGACCCTCTGAAGTTAAGCAGCGTCAGCCCTGGTTAGTAGTTGGATGGGAGACCCCCCAAGGAAGCCCAGGGTTGTGGCACAGAGGCAGGAAATGACAAACCATCTCTGCATGTCTCATACCTTACAAAATTCCTCAAGGTCGCCATCAGTCAGCTGCAGCTTGATGGCACATTCCACCAATGATTTTGTTGCTGTGTAAGAAAAACGCTTGACAAAACCCTTGGGGCTGTGCACTTTGCACCTCTCTAGAACCTTAAGTCATGTTGCCCTCATTCAGCCTCATCTACAGACTCCAACCACACGGCCCCAGCCACAGAAAGTCAATTGGGTCACTTAAATCCACACAAAAGGTCTACATTTTACCATCAAGTCCAAACATTTCACACCACGGGAAGGCAGAAGGAGAAAATGATACTATTTGTCTGTCTGTCTGTCTTCAGTTTTAGTCCAGTGGCATCTTTAAAACCAACGAAGTTTTGTTCAAGGTATGAGCTTGCAACCCCCCCAAAATGAGCCCCACCCACACGGGAGTGGCCCAGCTGCCTGTGGCCTGCCTAGGGAAGAGAAGGATTGGTTGGAGGACGGGTGCTTAATTGCTAACAAGTTCTCCATCCTAAACATCTTTGCACACCACAGGCAATACTGACCTTGATAGGCTAAGAAAGAGGGACAGAGAGAGACATAAAGAAAGAAAAAGATTGACAGAAAGATGGAGAGAGAGAGAGAGAGAGAGAGAGAGAGAGAGAGAGAGAGACTTAAAAGCCCATGGTGGGGGAAAAGAGAAATGCATAGTCTGACTGGGGGTGGGGGTGGAGGGGATTATTTATAAAGCATGTGAAATGACTGGGCATTGTGTAAATATTGAAAACAAGGCAGGCCTTACCTGCAAGCTTTATAGTCCTAATGCCTGATGGAAACCTTCCTTTTCTTTCTACAGCAGGCAGCCATGTCCCTGAGTTAAAAAGCAAAGACAGGAAGTCCAGCAGGGCTGCATAGACTGGAAAGTATGGAGTTGCAAAGGAAAAGGGATGGTCCCTACCGAACGGAGGGCAGAGTGGACGCCCCATGTGAGTTGGCATTGGCAATGCCAGAACCCCCTCCCCGCCTTCCTCACACAGCGCCAGGCGAGTAGCCCTCGGGAGGGGAAGCAGTAAGCCAAAGAGAGAGAGAGAGAAGGACAGAGAGAGAAACAGAAAGCAAGAGAGAGAGAGACAGAAAGACAGACAGAGAGAGACAGAAAAAGAGAAAGTCAAAAAGACTTAAAAGCCCGTGGGGGGAAGAGAAATGCAATGTCTGGCTGGGGGGCTCTCCCTTCCCTTCCCCTGCAGATGGCTGGGGCTGCTGCTGCTGCTGCTCCTCCTTTCTTTTCCGCAGCCTCTTCCAGCAGCAGGAGGCAGCAGAGGGGAGGGGAGTGGCTTTCAAAGGGGGGAATGTGGGGGGGGGGTTTGGAAAGCTTTGCGAGCCACAGGAGAGGGCTCCAAGAGCTGCATGTGTCTCCTGAGCCACAGTTTGGCCACCCCTGGCCTAGGCCATGTTGCTGGCATTGCACAGGAAAGGATGTCCTCATTCCAGCGACTTCCAGGCGATGTTCTAATCTTTGGGTAAAAACCCTACACTAGAAGTCAGTTTTACCATAGAGATTTTGCCCAGATACCAGAGCATCACCTAGAAGTTGCTGGCATGATGACATCACTTCCTGTGCGATGCCAGCAATGTAGCCTAGGCGTTCTTCTTTCTGCTGGTAAGTCCCTTCCCAACCCCCACTGGTTGCCAGGAGAGATCTGGTAACCCTAGTGTGACATTCTGGAGCAAAGCTCCAGCCCCTTCAGTCAACAGCAGCTAGATATATACATGATGAACATACCACAGGCAGAGGTCATTTTGGGGGGGGACGCGGGGGAACACAGTTCCCCCGGGTGAGGTGCAGAGGACGGGGCACATGACAAAGACCCGCCCCCTGCTTCCGGCCGCCCCACTTCCAGCCCTCATTCAGCCAGGAGGAGGCAGGAGAAGAGGGAGGGTAAGTTGCTTCCTCCCCGCCTTTCCCCACCCCAGCCTGCCTGGGGCCAGGGAGGGCCTTGGCGGGGCTTCCTCGCACTCCTGCAGGCCTTGCAGATCCACCACCAGGCCCCTGATGTCAGGGGGTGTGGCATATGCTAATGAGTTATGCTAATGAGTTCCCCTAGCTCTTTTTCTACGAAATGACCCCTGACCACAGGCATCAATATAGCCATGTTGGTTGCAGTAGAACAGCTAGATTTGAGTCCAGTAGCACCTTAGAGACCAACAAGATTTTCAGGGTGTGAGCAGTTTCATGTAGATATTAAACTACACGGGGACAAGATGAAACAAAAGATTCACAAGTAAAGAAGCATTGCTAAGTCAGTCACCATTCATCATGCTTAACAGTCGAGGATGTCTACAAACATTCACAAGATCTTCCTTAAATACATAATTCCCACAGTTTAAATCAAGGGATCCAAAATAAATTTTATTTGGGCTTGCTACTAATCACGCAAGATCCCTGACCATTCTTCCTCTATGTGCTGCCATTTACCCAATCTCCTTTGTTAAATGCTCCACTAGCCTTGCCTGTGGGTCTCAATTCCACTGTCATTCTGTTGGAATTGTCTTGCTAGACCAGATCACCATCCTGCCATGTAATCCAGCACACTGTATCCAACTGCAGCCAGCCAAATCTTATCCTCTCTGCAAGTACAAATATGTCACTGATCTATTTCTGCTGAGCTTTGTTTCTGAAGCCTGATGTCTGACAGTTAGCGATGCCACCTATCTGCTTCAGTGGACACTGATTGCTGTTGACCAGTGCAGTAGAACACAGTGGGAGACATAGCTGACAAATACCTCTACAGGATGAAATGGTGGTGACATGATGGAGATTATTTTACAGAACGGGTAGCCTAGGCTGTCAGCCATGACTGAGTAGATAAGAAGAGAGTGATTCAGACTGGAACATGTATGTGGGAGCACTTGAGTAGTGAAAGATTACTTGAGGGGAGCTGGCTTTTTGCCTCTCCTCCATGCCTCTCCGCCATGACTAGAACTGTTAAACAACCCCAGTTTATGAAAAATGCTGAAAACAAGACTTCTTCCATGAAGGCGCCTACATTTAAAGCACCTAGTGATTTTGGAGTTTTAATCTGCCTTGAGCCTCAGCAAAAAAAAAAAGGGGGGGGGTCTATACATAAATAGTTAACACTCTTCTAAATCCATTGACTTCAGTTAACATATTCAGTTTAGGATAACATTGTGTCACCGATTTCAAGAAGAATAACTATTTCTAATTAAGTGTGGTTAGCACTGCAATTTAAATACATTACGATTTTTCTACTCAGAAATCATCACTATATAGGGGGGAAAGGACTGTTAAATACAAGTGGGGAAGCCAGAAGTCTTTGGAGATACTGAATAAGAATATGATAAAAAGCATTCTGTTACCCACCTGTTGCTGAGGGCTTGTGATGCTTTGGAGAGTAAGGGCCAAGCTAGATATAATCAGGGCTATTTTGGGGCAGGAACGCACAGGAACGGAGTTCCGGTTGGCTTAAGAGTTGGCCACGCCCACTACAGCCAAAACCTCTGCATGCGTGGCTATAGAGGGAAGGCTGGAGAGCAAAACCACCACCACCCCAGTGACTCCAAGGCGGGCGGGCCAGGGGGGGGGGCTGTCCAAGGGCTGGCTTGCCTGGGCTCTCCGCAGCTGCGGGGCACCCGAGCAAACCAAGGGAAGGCATGAGGTGTGGCCTAATATGCTAATGAATTTCTGCTGTTGGGTGTGGCCTATTATGCTAATTAGTTCCTGCTAGGCTTTTTCTACAAAAAAAGCCCTGGATATAATGATGTCCTCATGGCTGCCATGGGGAGGCTGCCACCAGTGATTTTAAAATGCCTGCAGTGTGGCAGGTTGAGGAGCTCTTATCCTGTCTCCAGTGCTTTATCAAGTGGCACCCCTCACCATGAGGACACCAGCATGTATACTTTTGCCCTAAGACTGTCTGAAATCCAGACCCCTTGTATTAGAGTGTTTGTGAACACAAATCCTTCTTCTCAGACATGATGTTCTGAGTCATTATGAACAAATATACAAAATACATGCTAATAAAGCTTCCGTCCTGTGAACAACAGGAGACAACTGTACTATTCCTATTCCACTAATCACCTGTGAACAAGCTCAGTAAGAACAGGTTATGAAAAGCATTTCTTTTGGTAAATACAAACCTGAAAGGACAATCTTTCCTCCCACCAAAGTATTGTCTTCTAGGATCGCTCTCAAGATCAAAAATGGGTTGGAAAATAAATGGTATATAACTCTGAAGGCAAATTGGTGCTTCCTTTATACTGATGCTCAGTGCATGAGCATGCAAGTGGCTGTATTTGAAATCCACACATTTCTAATTCTGGAACTGACTCACTGAAATTTAGTGGCCGCAATCAATGCTCCCTCTAAGCTGTGGAGTCTTGTGAGCAAAAATTCTACTCTGTGAGCTACTGGCATTAAAGTTGTGAGCTGGCGATTTGGCTACTGCATAAATTAATTTGCTCTGGAGCCATCCTTCCTGAGCTAAGACAAAAAGGTGTGAGCCGGAGGCAAAAAAACTGTGAGCTAGCTCACACTAACTCAGCTTAGAGAGAACACTGGCCGCAATCCAGTATAGAGTTAGAGATGCTCATGCCATAGATTTCAATGGGTTTAAGTGTACTTAACTGTGAGCTAGATTGTGGTTTGCAGATCTACTTTAGAAATATTCTGAAGTAAATGACTTGTGGCTTGTAAGTTCTATCTCTAATTTATGGTGCGACATGTACAAAATTAAGGCCATTTATAATCTTTCCTGTGTTTCATGCCAAATCACTGAGTCTAACTCTAGGGGAAGATTAATACTCTGACAAATACATGCAATATTTTTTCTGGCATTTAATGATCCTCAAAATAGACACAGGATACACTGAAAGAAGAGAATATATATCTAGTTGGTTAAAATAGAATGATCCGAATCCTTATCCTAAGCAAAAACATATTCCAAAAAGTTTGTATCTGACATCCAGATTTTGCCAGGGGTGTTTTTTCTACCAAACCAGGCATCATCTAGCCCCAAAGTCCACATCACTCATCACTGACAAGATAATCCTATAAAGATAAGACACTGTCATAATTATAGATCATGCCCAGTCAAAAGTGTATTTGGCTTGGCTTAATTTAGAAATAATAATAAAGTGGAGATTTGCTGGCCATCTATGACCTCTGGCAGAATTTTTCTTTCATAAACATATATTAGAAAAACTGATCCTGTCTTCTGATACAAATTCATTTTACAGCAGGTCCTTTGTTAAAGCTATTTTTAAAAATCACCGTGTGCAACCTGATGCACTGTAAAAGGGAAGCTACTTGATATTGTTTGTCTAGAAGGAAATGTCTGAATTGTACTGCAAAGGTTTAGAGACTGGCTCAGCCCAGGACTGAAAGCACAGCAGATTCCTAATATTTATTAATAATGAAGCAAACCTGTTTTTATTATTAGCATATTCCACATGCTTCCTTAGTGCTAGCTCAATTCATGAACTATAAGGTCAATGCTAACTTCTGTAATGGGGAGGGGGAGCTGGTTGCCAATTTCTTTGCAGAGGATTGGGAGAGAAACAATTAGAATGAGAGGCTGAGGGCATACCACTTCCAAGCTGATACTGATAGGTGGATTCTCTTCTAAGACAAAATTCCATTGGTTGCCAGTGAGTTGATTGATTGCCAGGTCATCTATGAGACAGAAACCAGTAGAAGGTCTACTGATTTATAGCTATGATAGTTGGAAGATGATGATACCATGAAATTCACTGTTTTTTCAAAGTGAAAGCACTGTACATATGCACGCACGCACACACACACACATGCATGCACGCACGCACGCACGCATACACACATCACTACTGCCATAACTGCCAAGCAGTGTTATTAGCAATAACTGTGAACTGTTTGAATTTGTATTGTACACTGCCCTGGGAGCTATTATGGGTGGAATATGGTCTATGGATATAGTAAAAAAAAGTAAAGATTATTGTACCATACATCTAGTGTAGCAACTGATGTACCCTAATTGCGCCAGTCCTCTGTTCCTAGGAATAAATGTTTATTAAGTGTGTATTTTATCTTTCCTCCAAGAAGCCCGAGGCCATTGGTGTTAACTAAGGCAGATGGCTGGAACTGGTTATCAGAGGCAGGATGCCAGAGTTTAATAAACAGAGTCCATAATTACATGAGAGTTTTCTAGAAAGCAAGATACAGCAGTGGCAGGTCAGGGTATAGGGTAATCCATCCCCTGTATCCATCTCCTGCACATGGAGCAGAACCACTTTGTAGCCCGGTGGCAGGATTGTCCCCTTGCCTGGGCTGTGCCCTGGCAGTCTGGATAGAGAGGTCCTCTGGTTGCCATGAGTGGGCAGTGAGGGAGAGGTAGCCGTGCTGCTGGCTGCTCCAGAGGTCTGCCGTGAAGTGCATGGTTCTGCCTTGCACTCCGGAGAGCTGAGCCTTGACATCTCCACTGCGGAGCGGTGCATGGCGGGCAAGACTCATCAATTCATGGTCCTCATGAGGGATGGAGTACCAGGGAACCACATGTTGCAGCAGCTGGTGAAAGGCTACATCCTCTATGAGGGGAAAGGGTTGGGCAGCCACAGAAATAATCTCACCAACGAGGAGAGTGACTGCTTCCTGGGCCCTCCATGTAGCCCTTCTGGATGGCATCCCTGGAGGAATGATCTTTCGGAGAGTACCTTGCCTTTTTTTGGGGGGGGGGGCTGGTCCTTTTTTTCCAAGTAATTTTTTATTTATTTTCCTTGACAAACAAACAGACAGACATACATAAAACATAGTTGTGGGGGTACATTGTGAATAAGTGGCACTTCAAGAGCCTTTTTCATGTCCATTTCAACTTTAGACCTTAAGAATATTGTTATAATCTATTTTTGCAAACATTTTATACATATATAAATGCTATTGTAGTACTACAGCGCTCTTTTTGTAGAAAAAGCCCAGCAGGAACTCATTAGCATAAAAGGCCATACCCAACAACAAAAATTCATTAGCATATTAGGCCACACCCCTGACAGCACAGCTCATTAGCACATTAGGCCCCACCCCCATGTTACCAGAAGTGTGATTATCCAGCCACATCCACCTTTTGCTTGTTATTTTGTTTACCTTGTTTGTTGTCAAAACCCAGGGCTTTTTTGTAGCAGGAACTCCTTTGCATGTTAGGCCACACACCCCTAATGTAGCCAATCCTAATGAGTTTCTGCTGTTGGGTGTGGCCTATTATGCTAATGAGTTCCTGCTGGGCGTGGCCAACTTGGGAGCCAGCCGGAACTCCGTTCCTGTGCGTTCCTGCCCAAAAATAGCCCTGGTAGTACATAACCCCTTCTAATTAAAAGTGCTTATTGTTCTTGTCTTGTCTTATTTTTGATATAGTTCTCATACCATGTATAAAATCTTGCCCATGTGTTTTCAAAAGTATTTTCTGTTTGGTCTTTCAAGAATAAAGTGAGTTTGTCCATTTCCACTGCTTCAAGTGTTTTATTAATACATTCTTTGCTTGGCATTTCCCGGCTCCTCCAGTATTTAGCATACAATATTCTAGCAGAGGTGGTTAAATACAATATAAGATAGGAATCGTCTCTTTTACAATTTTCTGGTAAAATATTTTAAAGTAGTATTTCCAGTGTAAATGGCATATGACATTTCAATATATTCTGCAATATTTCATGAATCCACGCCCAATATTTCTTAGCTCTCTCGCATAACTACCACATGTGGTAAAAGGGTCCCGTTTTATTTTCACATTTCCAAACATTTATCTGAACATTTTGGATCAAATTTAGCTAGTTCCTCAGGAGTTATATACCATCTATAAAACATCTTGTAAATATTTTCTTTATATGAAATTGATTCTGTAACCTTAATATTTTTTTCCATACTTGAGACCACAGTATTGTGGCCCAAATTTTGGGCACTTTGTATCATAACATTTTTGACCGTTTCATCATACATTTTATAATCCAACAACAAAGCATACATTTTCTTTATAAAATTCTGTTCAACAGACAACAGTAACTTATCAATTTGATGTCCCACCCATGACACCCCGAGTGCAGGGAGCCTTTCTTGGAGATGCCTGCTGCTCCCCGTCCACTTATCCCTGCTGAGAGGGAGTGGGCCTCCTTCTTTTCCCTGGCCACTCTTTTCCCCGGCAGCAGCATAGTGGGGTACACCCTTTGCAGGTGCCTGCGGAGAACAAGAATTTGGGGTATGCACCCCTCTGGATGTGGGTGTGACACACTTGGCACTCTGCCACACAGGGGTCACTGGCAAGGGTGTGGAAATGTTTCCAACATGTGGGCTGGAAATGGGGCCCCAGGACTCACTCTCCCCAGGTGGGGTTTGGGTTTTAGGTGGAGTCAGGGGCTCTGAGCCACCCTGTCTCTCTGCTCACACTGAGCAGAGGGGCTTAGCTACTGGATGCTTCAGCTGAGGACCCACATTTTATACCCTCCCACCCCTCCTGCTGTGTGCCGTGAGGATGAAAGTGGGTGGCTCAGAGCTGAGTTCATGGGGAACAGAAAGCAGGGGTTTAAAGGGACTCAGAGACCCTGAGTCCCTTTAAACCCCTGCTTTGTGCTTTATCCACAAGCTGACACAAACTGTTTTAATAGTTTGTGGATGTTTATGACACTTCTGTTCATGAACCACAAACACAGCAAAATTTGTGATGATTTTTTCTTCATGCCTTTGAAGAAAGGCATTTTGGGGTGGAGGTCTGAACTGAATAAAACCTTCACCAGGAGTTTTTAAAAGTTTTCTCTCTGGGCAGAGAACAGGCAGGAGGGGGAAAGACAGTTCAATTGCTTTCTAGCCCCAAGTCTCAACCACTCTCTTTAGAAATGCTAACAGGTCTAGCTATAGACAATGGGATGGTCCAGTTCCCCCTCCCTCCAAGCAGGGAACAGAGAATTGGAGGAATTAAGACTAGAAAGACTTTAGGAGGAAACTCCTGGAGATTTCAGGAAAAGTTTCTTTGACCTGGTTAGTGGAAGGGGAAAGAGAGAAGATAAAACTCCTGGGAGCAAGGAGGAAAGGGGTCTTTTGGGTGCTGATTCAATTGAAGCAGACAGAACTCTTAACTGAGGTCTGTCTGGAGGAGGCAGTCATTGCCAGGTTATGCGATATATAGAATGTTGTACTGTGTTCCTAAGAGTGTCATGGTACAAAAGAGCCTTTCATTTAATTTTTTAATGAGATTTTTATTAACAATGTAAATACCTATAGTTTATGTGTAGGTACTTGGTGAGGTTTCTCCAGTTACAAGCTAATTCGAATTGTCTCAACCACATCCAGATGTTTTGTATATAATGTCAAAGAACAAGACCTTTGGCTAGCTTATAGGAAACTGGATTCTTTTTCTAGCTATCCTAGTTGAGAGAGCTCTCGGATTCAGTGTAGATGTAGCTGAATACATGGCTTTATTTTGACAACCATTAGTGAGTATTAAATTGCTTTGTAAAATGTTTATGCATGGAACAAAATAGTTTCCACTCCTTTAAGCCTCCTTTTAAAAAATATTCTCTGAGCCTAAGGAAGATAAATGGCCACATAAATGGAATGCGAAGTTATTGTGTGGTAGCTATATCCTAGTCCCACCAAAAACAAATGGAGCTTCCCCGTTCACTATGATGGAATGAGAATTCAGCCTCTAGTTAATAAGGAAGGGGGAACCATTACTGTATGGTGTTTGTCAGGTTCTTCAGCTTTCCGTCATTTTGTGTCACCTGTTTACCAAGAAGTTACACCTATCAAAAAACGTATTCTGATGTAAGTAGACCACAGACTTGTAACTGGAATTTACCTCTTTGTTTTCCTGTGGTTACTAACTTCCAGATGGGGCCCACAGGTCTCATGGAATTACAAGTGATCTCCAGACTGCAGCAATCAGTTCTCCCAGAAGAAATGGCACTCTCAGAGTGTTCACTGTGTGGCATCACAGCACTGTTGACCTCACTCCCCACCAGTGTTCCCTCTAAGCTGTGGAGTCTTGTGAGCAGAAATTCTACTTTGTGAGCTACCGGCATTAAAGCTCTGAGCGAGTGACTTGGCTACTGCATAAATTAGTTTCCTCTGGAGCCATCCCTTCCTGAGCTAAGGCAAAAATGTGTGAGCTGGAAGCTAAAAAAATACGAGCTAGCTCACACTAACTCAGCTTAGAGGGAACACTGCTCCCCACTCAAATTTCTCAGACACTGCCACAAGTCTCCAGGAATTCCCCAAACCAGAGCTGGAAGCCCTAGTCCTCCCACCACCCCCAAATAAAAATGCAGTGTAAAATGTGGGTATCCTGGGAACCTTTTAATATATGACAGCTTTAGAAAGAAGATGATTCTTCTCAGTTTGTTGTTGGAAGAGAAGGCCTAGAAGCCTCAGCCTCTGTGGGGGGGGGGATTGCAAACAAGTCAGTAAGATAGACCGGCAAACTGCGTAATTTCTTCCTGTTTAGTCCCCTGTCACTATCCCTTTGATGTAGATTTAGAGATTACAGGGAAATTCCTTCCATTCTGCCTTCTCTTCTCTCACACACACAGCAAGGAAGGAGCACACTGCTTTCTTCTCTGCCATAATGGATCTGCATCCATCCAATGTAGTTTAGTTCTGTTTCTATCTAAACTTTACTATCTAGAATGTAGTTCCTAAATAAAAGGACTATTATTAGTCTTGAAACTGAAAAGTGACTCTGTAACTTTGGCTGCGATCATACACTCTAAATCAAGGGCATCGAACTCATTTGTTATGAGGACCAGATGTGACATAAATGGGACCTTGTTGGGCCGGGCCATGTGTGTCATAAAATGTAATGCCAGGTAGCGGAGATATAAACTTTATAAAGGACACAAACACAAAGGGATTTTTTTACTTAAAATAAAAACATACTTAAAACATTATCACTCTTGCAATATTTTGTTTATTTAACAGTGTCTGATAACTGACACCTCTTGCTCTGAATTATTGCATCAAAATGTCTGTGCTGTTGCCATCTTGAGTATGCTGTTCAGGTAAGCTGCAAACCTATGATGACACAGCAGCAACAGAACTGGAAAAAGAAGCAGAAGACAGCCAGTACCACTGTGGGCCTGACAGAAGCCCTCTGGGGGCCTGACCTGGCCCCTGGGCCACATGTTTGACACCCCTGATTTAAATAATCCACTTTCAGTGCACTTTCCAACTGGATTTTGCCAGTTCACACAGTAAAATCCAGCTGGAAAGTGCACTGAAAGTGGATTGAAAGTAGATTATTTAGCGTGTGTGTGATCACACCCTTTGTAACTCTGCAAGCACACTGAGAACAAAAGGCTTCTATTGTGTGTAGCCCAGTGCACTCTGTGAAGTTTGAGATGAGATACTGGACTAACTAACCAGTTATTCCCAACACTTGTGACTTTTTGTGAATATTGCTGTAGTGATAGGTGTGTGAAATCATAGGAAGCATGTGGTAGCCAGACACAAAGAAAAGAGCAGGCTCCTGTACCTTCTCTAATCATTGTGAGAAAAGGGTGTTTTTGTAAGCCACAGTTTGCCACAGGGAAGTAATAAAGGCTGCACCTGCTGAAACCCCCTTCCTTGCATCTAATCATTCATATTTATATTTATATTTATATATGTGTGTGTGTGTGTGTACACACACAGAGACACATACACATACAGGGGTTATTTCATAGAAAAAGAGCTGCAGGAGCTCATTAGCATACCTAATAAGCTATTAGCATAATAGCTCATTAGCATATGCCATGCCCCCCTAACATCCCCGAAAGTCAGAGGGGGAAACAAAAGGGGGGCATCTTTAAAAGCCTCCCCTTCTCTTCTCCAGCCTGCCTGCCAAGGCGGGCTGGGGGGGGGAAAGCGAAGAGAGAAGGGGTTTAAAGTTTAAAGATGGCTGGGTACACATTATTCGAAACATTTGGATACATCTCTCCTTACATATAATCGTGAAGTTGGGTGGCACTTTCTGAACATTCCCCACTCTCCTAAATCAGTTGGCTCCGTGATGTGTCACTCAGAAGCTGTCCCTATCCACTGGCTGTGTTGCCTGAGTCCCGCCTCCAGCATATTTATTTATTTATTATTTTCAATTTATATTCCTCCTTGCCGGGGAACTGGCTCAAGGCGGTGTACAAACATTAAATGCAATAAAGTAGTAAATACAATAAAAGACAGTAAAATGCACATAAACAACTTACATAACATCGTAAAGTGCTATTAAAAACAGTGCAAATGATGGTGGCATTCAGTATACAATCCCATAGTGGAAGATGGTATCCACCGGTGTTTCATACAGACCGTAGTGTGTTCCAGTGGCTCATTTGTCAGTGATGGCTCCTAATCGAAAGCCTGGTGGAAGAGCTCCATTTTACAGGCCCTGCGGAACTGCAAAAGGTCCCGCAGGGCCCTGATGTAATCCAGGAGCTTATTCCACCAGTGTGGAGCCGCCACTGAAAAGGCCCTGTCTCTAGTAATGGCCAACCTGGCATCTCTTGGGCCAGGGAGAGTCAGGATTCTGTGTCCCTGACCTCAGTGCTCTCTGGGGCACATATGGGGAAAGGCAGTCCCTCAAGTAGGCAGACCCCCAACCATATAAGGCTTTAAAGGTCAAAACCAGCACCTTGGAACGAATCTGGTAAGCTATTGGCAAGCAGTGCAATGCCTTCAGCACAGGCTGGATGTGGTCTCATATCAACAGCCTGGATGCCATATTTTGGATGTGGACCCATCAACAGCCTGGATGCCATATTTTGCACTAGCTGCAGCTTCCGGATCTGAGACAAGGGCAGCCCTGTGTAGAGAGTGTTGCAGTAGTCTAATCTTGAGGTGAACATAGCATGAATCACTGTTGCCAGTGTCTGTATTTTAAAATTTTTAGATTCTTATTTATAATTTTAGATGCCATAATATTTTATAATTTTATTGCTCCCTTATCTGTACTTATTTGTCTTCTATTATACTGGTCTTATTTGTCTTCTATTATACTGGTCTATGACCGTAATAAAGGCTTGTTGTTGTTGTTGTTGTTGTTGTTGTTGTTGTTGTTGTTGTTGTTGTTGTTGTTGTTGTTGTTGTTGTTGTTGTTGTTGTTATTATTATTATTATTCACTGTTGCCAGGTCATTGCGTTCAAGGAAGGAAACCATCTGCCTAAGCCGTCAATGGTAAAAGGCTGCCTTGGCAGTGGCTGCTACCTGGGCCTCCATTGTTAAGGTGGCATCCAGGAGCACTCCCAAGCTCCTAACCCTCAACGCTGGCACCAGTGGCACCCCATCGAAGGTCGATAGTGGGATCCCTACCCCCGATCCACTTCAACTCAGGCACAGGACCTCCGTCTTCGTTGGATTCAATTTCATTTGGCTCAGTCTAAGCCAGCCTGCCACATCCCAAAGCGCCCGCTCCAGGTCATCTGGGATAGAGTCGGACTGACTGCCCAACAACAGATATAGCTGGGTGTCATCTGCATATTGATGGCACCCTAGCCTATGCCTCTGGGCAATCTGGGTGAGAGGGTGCATGTAGATGTTAAATAACATTGGAGACAGTACCACCCCTTGAGGAACCCCACAGAACAGCGGGTACCTTTGGGACATCTGTTCCCCTAATGCCACCCTCTGTCCCCAACCTTGGAGGAAGGAGACATAGCCATTGCAAGGCAAGCCCCTGGATCCCAGTGTCAGCGAGGCAGTGGATCAGTAACTGATGGTTGACCATGTTGAATGCCACCGACAGGTCCATCAACAACAGCACCATCGTACCGCCTCAATCCAGATGCTTCCAGAGGTCATCTGTGAGGGCGACCAATGCCGTTGCTGTCCCATGGCCTGGCCGGAAGCCGGATTGAAACGGGTCTAGCATGGAAGTGTCATCCATAAATCTCTGCAACTGAATTGCCGCCACTCTCTCAAGTAATTTGCCCAAATAGGGCAAATTGGAGACCGGCCGATAGTTGGCCTATTCGACCGGGTCCAAGGATGGTTTTTTCAAGAGAGGGCGGACCATCGCTTCCTTGAGTACCCCCGGGAACAGTACCTCCGGGAACAGTCCCTCAGCGAAGGACTTGTTGATAATATCCCTGAGGGCACCTCATAACCCCTCACGGTCAGCTTTTATAAGCCATGAAGGGCACGGATCAAGGCTGCACATGGTTGGGCGTACCATTGAGAGCAATCTGCTGACTTCCTCAGGGCTGAGCGGACTGAAATAATCCAGAATAGGACCAAAAGACATGCATGGAGCCTCGAGTTCGCTCACTATCTCAACTGTGGCAGGGAGATCGTGGCGGAGCAGCAAGACTTTATCTGCAAAATAGCTTGCAAAAGCCTCGCAGCCAATATCCAATTCCCTAGCATTTGGTCTGCCCTGAGGCAGCTCTGTTAGCGACCAAATACTTCTAAACAATTCTGCTGCGCATGAGCTAGCAGACGCAACCGTGGCCAGGTAGAATTTTCCCTTCACGGCTTTGACTGCCATCTCATAGGATCTCATAAACATCCTATAAGATGCTCTTGTTGTTTCATCACAGGTGTGCCACCACCATCTCTCTAGTCGTCTAAGCCCTTGTTTCATCAGCCGCAGCTCCTTGGTGAACCAAGGACCCCGCTTAGAGCGAGGGCACAGAGGGCATCAGGGAGCGATCTCTTCAATGGCTGCCAAGAGCCGACTGTGCCAGTCCTTGACAAGCTCACCTAACGAGCCGCCAGCGAACATAGGATCCCGCAGAGCCATCTGAAGCCGCTGGGGGTCCATTTGGCTCTGCGGGCGAGCCAAAATACGCTCGCCACCAAAACAAGGTCGGGGCAACACATTCACACAGGCCTTCAAACAGTTTGCTGTTCCTCTCCCCCCACCCCCCCATAGCCAGTCAGAACACAGAGGTTGTTTGCATATGCGGCCTGATTGGCCTTTGCCTCTAACATTCGCAACAGTTTGCTGTTGCTGTTGGGAGTCATTGCTGTTCATTGCTGTTGCTGTTGGGAGTCATTGCTATTGTTGTTGGGAGTCATTGCTGTTCATTGCTATTGCTGTTGCGAGTCATTGAATGTGTCCTGAGATAAAATACATATCCCAATCTTCCCTTCAACAGTCACTGGAGTTGCCAATCTCCCTGTGGGGCCTGGAGATCTCCCAGAAATCACCGTGTTCCCCAGCCACAGCACATCATTTCCTCTACAGAAAATTTTAGCTAATAGATTGAACAAAGTATTCCTCCAAACAATATATCAAGATCAATCAGGATCTTTACCTAAAAGCAAAGGTCATTTCAGGGGGGATCGCGGGGGATCGCAGTTCCCCTGGGTGAGGTACGGGGGGCGGGGCACATGACGAAGCCACGCCCCCTGCTTCCGGCCGCCCCGCTTCCGGCCCTCATGTGTTCCGAGGCAAAGGCCAATGAGGCTGCATATGCAAATAAACTCTGTGTTCTGACTGGCTACGGGGAAGAGAGGAACAGCAAAATGTTTAGAATGTTGGAGGCAGGACTCAGGGAAAGCAGCCAGTGGATAGGGAGACCCTCTGAATGACAGATCAGAGAGCGAACTGATTTTGGAGTGTGTGGAATGTTCTAGAGAAGTACCACCACCATTCGGCTTTTATTTATAAGGGAGATTATCTTTTACTAGCCTGATACCCATGTTTCGCTACAGTATTTAAGTTTCGTAAATCCAGTTATAATACTGATGATGTGACATTTGTTGTAGCAATTCTAGTGGAGAAGATTGTAGTGTAAAAAATGGAGTGAGACATATGTACTTTTCCCCCCTCTACTGAAGGACCTCTCTCTAGACCACATTGGTGGTTCTGCCCTCAGGTGCTAGGCTCACCAGGCTGTTTGATGAGCTCACTCTGGAGCAGGCAACATAGAAATGTCAATTTAAGAAGCAGTCATCAAGTCAACTTCTGCTACCTTTCATGAAAGTGATGGCCTCTCTACTTGTGTTTCTGGATTGTTTTGCTCATATGGAGACTGTGTTGGTCTGAGCACCTAAGGGTGATCTTGCTGGTACTTGGCCTGTGCAGCTCACTGCACTGCAGGAGTACTTTGTGCAAATGTCTTTGCCACATTCCTAAGTTGCCTCCTCCTTGTAGCATTGGTGTATCTGGTTCAATGTTTGCCAGGAGCTTTCTTGGGGGTAGTAAGAGGGGAGAGGTGTGAGGGGAAGTTGGTGTGAGGGAGTGGTGATGTGGTGGACATTTCTTCAGGTTCATGAGGGAGGCACGCATCGAAATGGCTCCTAGAAATGTCCTTTACCACTGCATAACCCCAAATCAACATAAGTCAGGGGTGGAGGGAACCATACCTGTTATCATGAAGCTGTCCTCCCATACTACCCACTTGGGGCACCAAAATGACTTGAGACAGCCCTGCCTTATAGTGACGCAGAAGGAAATAAACATGGCTTGCCTCGCTCTATTTTCCCCTTCCCTCTGCCGCCCCACCAGCCACAGCCGGGACACTCACCTGGAGCTTCCTTCAAGAGCTTGTTGTATTTCTTCCCACAATGGGCCTTACTCCTAGTGTGTGTGTGTGTGTGTGTGTGTGTGTGTGTGTGTGTGTGTGTGTATGAGATTACAAGGGTTACAGGACATGAAGATCTGTCAGGAAAGAGTTCAATACCATTAAATGGTAGCTAGGTAAATTAAAATTTCTGTGCTACAACAGCAGTCAGGTGGCACTGTGCCAAATATTTATAGTGTGATAAAGTGACTTCAAAAATCAATAAAATAATCTTTAATCCGAAAAAAAAAGAAAAATTACAGTAATCTAACATTGCTATGAAGCCTAGCATTACAGTACTTCCCCCAAGGCCTTAGAAAGAAAGCCGGCTAACTCTTCCCAGAAATTTAAAGAAAGTATGCAGGCTGATGTCTTTGCTAAGAAATGTGGACAAATCTACATTGCATGCAGAAAACAAGGCAGGTGCTGGGGGGTGGGGGCTGAGGTGCACTCTGATATGGAAGACAGAGCTTTTCTTCCGTCGGAGATCTAACATCACCAGAAATGAAACAAGAAGAAATAACTCAAAAATTAGCCCCAACATGCCGCGGCCCCCACCCTGCTTGCAAAAAGACCCTTTAAAGAGTATTTTTGCAAGCTGAGCATGCAGCACATGACTGCCCCTCTCCCTCCCTCCTGCTAGATTTAAAGGACCCTCCAGCTGATCAGCAGGCCAGATGGTTCCTGCCAATCAGCTGAAGCCCTTTAAATCGGGCAGGAAGGGAGGGAGAGGGGTGGCTGGGGGGGATCATGTTTGGGGGTGGGGTTTGGGACAGCTGGCTGGGAAAGTTTGAAGCCCCCGGAATAAGGGGAATCCCCACATGGACCTGGGGGCTGGCAACCCTATTCAAGCCCCACCAGAAGGTTGACAGCCTTAGGCTGGAAACATCAGAAAGGGATTAATGCCATAACACAAAATGCAGTAAGTTCTTGCATTTGTAAAGAATAACGTACCTCCTATTGTGCCTTTACAGTCTGAGAAGCAATTAGCACAAACAATAGAAATAATGTGGAAGACTGGAAGACATTGATTTATCATGGCAGCATGCAGTACAGCTGGACAGCTAGCTAAACAGGAACCAGAGCAGCATGGAATAGGGCTGCTAGCCTCCAGGTGCGGCCTGTAATTCTCTCAGAATTATGACTGATCTCCAGATCACAGAGATCAATTTCCCTAGAGAAAATGGCAGCTTCAGAGAGTAGACTATATGGAATCACATACCTGCCCCAATGAATGGAACAGAAGGGACCACAGGCTCTGGCAAAATAAATGTAAGGCAATAATTAGGAATACAAAAAGAGATTTTGAGGAGCAGGTTGCTAAAAGCCTCAACACAAACAATAAACATTTATTTTAATATCCATATCAGGATATCCATATCAGCCAGAGAAGCAGTTGGGCCTTTGGATGACCAAGGTATAAAGGGATTGCTAAAGGAAGATGTGGAGCTGCGGTGGCTCAAGTGGTTAAGACGCTGAACTGCAGGCTGTGGAAGGTCAGTAGTTCAGCAGTTCGAGACCTGGGTGCCGCATGATGGAGTGAGGTCCCGTCTCTAGTTCCAGCTCCAGCCAACCTAGCAGTTCGAAAGCAAGAAATTGCAAGTAGATAAATAGGTACCACTTCGGTGGGAAGGTAACAGCGTTCCGTGCACCTTGTTGTTTAGTCATGCTGCCACATGACCACGGAAACGTCTTCGGACAGCGCTGGCTCTTCAGCTTTGAAACGGAGATGAGCACCGCAACCCTAGAGTCGGATTCGACTGGCTTTTGAGCAAGGGAACCTTTACCTTTACCTTTTAAAGGAAGCTGGGGAGAGGGTGGAGAATAGAGATGCCCGTCTCCAAGTGGGGGTGGGGAATCCCCTGATTTTTGGGGCTGCCCCCAGATGACAGCCAGTTGGCTGGGAGGAAGCCCCACCCCCAACAGTTGTCTGCGGCCCCACTTTAAAAGAGTGAGGGCCGCCCACACCTGCCCTAAAAGCAGCGAGCTCACCACTTGCAAGGCAGGTGCACATGGCGCTCCCTCTTTTAAAACAGGAGTTGCTTACGCTCGTTCTGCAGGTGGCAAGTTCACTACTTGCAAGGCAGGCACGCACGCGCCCACTTTTTAAAAGAGGGAGCCGCTCACGCTCACCCTGCAAGTGGCAAGTTTGCTGCTTGCAGGGCAGGTATGGGCAGTCCCCACTTTCCCCCGAACTATTTAAAGGGAAGGAGGCCTTCAAATGATTGGGGGAAAGAGGGAGGAGGCATGCACACATGGCACTGCATCCCTGATGCAATGACATCACGCTGTGTGATGTCAACACATCAGGAATAGCCTCACCCCCTGCCAGGGAGAAAATAGGACCTGGCAACCCTAGTGGAGAAGCTCAATGAAATTTTTAAGTTTCCAAGAGTTCTGATAACTGATAAGTACCTAAGAGTTCTTAGAGAACTCAAATGGGAAATACTTGATCTACTAACCTGTATAATTAAGCCACTGTACCAGAGGACCGGAGAGTAGCAAACATTATACCAATTTTTAAAATGGAGTCCAGAGGGAACCAGGAATGTACAGGCCAGTCAGCCTAACTTCTGTCTCAGGCAAAATAGCAGAAACTGTAATCCAAGATAGAATTATCAGAAACATAGAGGAACAAAGCCTGAGGGAAAATCAGCATGGCTTCTGCAAAGGGAAGTCCTGGCTCACCAACCTTTTTTACTTCTTTGAGAATGTGAACTAGCATGCAGACAATGGTAACCCAGTAGAAGAAGAAGAAGAGAAGAAGAGATTGGATTTATACCCTGCCCTTCACTACCCAAGGGAGTCTCAGAGCGGCTTACAAACACTTTTCCCTTCCCCTCCCCACAACAGACACCCTGTGAGGTAGGTGGGGCTGAGAGAGCTCTGACAGAAACTGCTCTTTTTCAAGAACAGCTCTTATCAGAACTACGGCTTGCCCAAGGTCATCCAGCCAGGTGCAAGTGAAGGAGTGGGGAATCAAACCCAGTTCTCCTAGAGTCCACGCACTTAACCACTACACCAAACTGGCTCCAGTAGACATTATATAGTTGGACTTTCGTAAGGCTTTTGACAAGGTACGTTACCAAAGACCCCTGAGTAACATTAGCAGTCATGGGATAAAAAGATGGTTTCTCTTATGGATTAAAAATGGGTTAAATGACAGGAAGCAAAGAGTAGGAATCAATGGGCAGTTATGACAGTGGCGGGAAGTAAGCTGTGGGATCCCATAAAGATTGGTATTGGGGCTGGTACTTTTTAATTTGTTCATAAATGATCTGGATCTAGGGGTGAGTAGTCTAGTGGCCAGGTTTGCAGA
Source organism: Gekko japonicus (assembly GCF_001447785.1). NCBI lineage: Eukaryota > Metazoa > Chordata > Lepidosauria > Squamata > Gekkonidae > Gekko > Gekko japonicus. The sequence continues at coordinate 835,444 of NW_015165848.1, read as the reverse complement.
TGGCACAAAATTATTCAGGAAGGTGAAAACCAAGGCTGACTGTGACAAGCTCCAAGAGGATCTTCACAAACTGGGAGACTGGGTGACAGTGCTGTAAGTGAAATTCAGTGCTGGTAAGTGTGAGGTGGTGCACATTGGGACAAAAAAATCCCAACTTCAAAAATAGGCTAATGGGATCTCAACTTGCTGAGACTGAGAGGAAAAAAAGATTTTGGGATCATAGTAGATCGCTCAATGGAAGTTCAACCCAGTGTACTGCAGCGATGAAAAGGGTAAACTCTATGTTAGGAAAGGGACTGAAAATAAAACAGCCGATATCATAATGCCCCTGTATAGTTCTATGTTGTGGCCTCATTTGGAATCCTGTGTACAGTTCAGGTCAAAAATAGGGCTGCCAAATCCCCCCGGGGGGGGGGCAGAAATCCCCCCGCCCCAGAGGCCCGTTCCCCCATGCCGGGGAATCGGGCCCCGGGGGGAACCCCGCCACAGCGTGCACATCACAAGGAAGTTCAAAAACCAGGCCCTTTAGGCAAATCTCATTGAACCATGCTTCTTCCTTATGATTCTAGGCTTGATAGAACATTCCAGATAGAGTTGCCAGATCCAGGTTGGGAAACTCCTGGAGATTTGGGGGTGCAGCCTGGGGAGGACAGGGACCTCAGTGGAGCACACTGCCATGGAGTCCATCTGCCAAAGCAACCATTTTTCTGCAGGAGAACTGGTCTCTGCAGTCTGGAGAAGAGCTGTAATTCCAGGGGAACTGTATGTCCCACCTGGAGACTGGCATTCCTAATTTCAGTCCAGCAATTCCTATATCCAGTGCTACAAAGAAACACAGGGCCTTTGATATGAAAGTCTCATGCTCACATGCCTAATCACTGATGTCACATCTGAGGACTATTAATGAGGGGAATGTACCCTGCACTTGTGAGGCAGAACTTTTACCCACTCACTCCTGAGCCCTGGCAAGAAAACAGATGGCAGCTGAACAACTCAAGCCCTAACAACTAGATTTTGCTTATTATAATAAAGCCCTGCTAATCGATCTTTCTCATCATTTTTTTTAAAAAAATGGAAGTATGTCAGGTCTTATTTCTGAATTTGGGAGGATTCTACTTGGATGAGCACAGGCTTCAGATGACACAAGTGACAAGCTGTTAAGACTGCTTCAGCAATCAAGCCCCTTTTGATAGCAAAGTTAAAAATACACTTCTCTGACTGGCACAGCCTCAAAGATATAAAAGAGAGAGACTGTTTTTAATGCTTTAATGCCATTGCAAAAAAAAAATTGTCACAGGATGAGATAGGGCCTATAGGTTATTTCTGCCTCCTGGGATAAAAACTTTAATATAGAATTGAATTTATTTAAAATATAGTGCCTTAATTGCATTTTAAAATCAGATAGTGGCCAACAATCCTGCTGTTGTTATAATTTTATCTCAACTAAACCTTAGGTTTTTACCTGTTGCTGCTCAAATGATGGGATGAATATAGATTTTCTTAACAATCTAGATTCAAATTCTTTCCTGTTCCTCTCAAGGAGGAACATCATTCTGGAATGACAGCAGATTGTATTGTGTCGCTTTATCTGTTGTCTACAGGCATCTCTGTGAAAATTTGTTGAAATTTCAAACCAACACAGGAGTGTTTTGCTTACCTGAAAAATCCATGCCCTTTTCAGAAATCAGGAACACACAGGAACGGAGTTCCGGCTGGCTTCAGAGTGGGCCACCCATGCCCACTACAGCCAAAACCTCTGCGTGCATGGCTACAGAGAGAAGGCCTGGAAAGTGACACACACACACCCCGCAACTCCGAGGCAGGCGGGCCGGGGGAGCCCTGGAAGGATCAGGGAGGTATTTAAATGCCTCCCCATGCCTTCCCCGGCCTGTCCAAGGGCTGGCTTGTCCGGGCGCCCCACAAGCCAAGGGAAGGCATGGGGTGTGGCCTAATATGCTAATGAGCAGTGTCATCAGACGTGTGGCCTAATATGCTAATGAGTATTTGCTGTTGGGTGTGCTCTATTATGCTAATGAGTTCCTGCTGGGCTTTTTCTACAAAAAAAGCCCTGGTTAACACTGATGGTTAACAGTCTTGAGCTCTCATTTCAGACCTGGTTACCACTATTGTTCTGCCATTTTCTGCTTTCCAAAGATGGTTCTAGGTTTTCTCAGTCCACTCATGAGGATTTTACTTTCGGCTGTCTTGACAACATGGCAATGTGTACACACAGAACAAAGCTTCCAGTGTACAGTGGAACTATATGGCATGTGGTGATAATGTAACTGAAGTGCAAACCAGAACCAGCACAGGCAGTGGTGCAGATGTTCTGATTGTGTGTGTGTGTGCGCGCACGCACATATATGATGATATAATCTCCCACATCTTGCCTCAGTGTCATGCTCAGTGTCTTCATTAGCAGTTCACTGAAACTTTTCCTCATCAAGAAACCTCATGTCTGTCAGAGGGGGTATTGGACAGGATGGACTAAAAGTGCAGTTCCAGGGACAGCTGCATTGCAATTGTGTCTACTGTTTGTTTGTTTGTTTGTTTGTTTATATGATGTCTTTCTCCTCCTGCAGACCAAAAGTGGCTTCCATCATTCTCCTCTCTTCCATTTTATCCTCACAATAATCCTGAGAGTGTGCAACTGGCCCAAGATCACCCAACAAGTTTCCATGGCTGAGTGGGTATCTGAACCTGAGTCTCCCAGCTCCTAGTCAGACACGGTAATAGCTACACCACTGGCTCTCAGTAGAAGAAGACCAGGTGGAGGTTACCTACCTCAGTGTGGCACAGTGGTTAGACTGTTCGACTAGAATCCGAGAGACCCAGGTTCAAATCTTCATTCTGTCATGGAAGCTCACTGGGTGATCTTGGGCCAGTCATGCACTCTCAGCCTAATCTACTTCACATAACTCTTGTGAAGATAAAAATGAGGAGAGGAGAATGATGTAAACCGCTTTGGGTCCCCACTGGGGGGAAAAGTGAAGTAAATAAATAAATGAAGTAAATAAATAAATGTTTGGGGAACAGAAGTAGATGACATGGTGCAAATGTTCTGGGGATTGAGATATCCCTGTCTACTGTATGATATTTGATCCACTTTTTACCACTGTAACACATTATTTTGATATTGTATGATATTTAATCCACTTTTTACCACTGTAACACATTATGATACCTCCCCCCCCAAAAAAAAGGAATTCATTAGGGAGTAGAGGACCCATAGGACCCAGTCCATAGAATGGAAACACCATTCCTGATCTTACCGTCCTGCTTGCATCACTCTTGTCTGAAAGGGCAAGTTACATAGGAGGCACAACTCCTGCATCTCTGTAGGGATACTTGATGGACCTAACTTCCAGGAATGTCTAATCTCCCTGTCTGCCAAATATTACACTGGTTATGTACAAGTGAGAACAAAGCAGTGTTCAGTCTAGTTTTTACTTTTTACAGACCCATTGTTCAATATTCATTCCCTCTCTCCAGGGAACTCTGGACACTGCAGTTTGGAAAGGAGTGGCAACATATTAATATCTAGGAATTCTCTGCAACCCCACCAACTACAATGCCCAACATCTCTTGTGGGATGTCATGATCGTTATGTTTGTAGACAGGAACAATGTATTTCATTTGGAAGCAGGTGAAATGGAAGAATATATACTTTTTTTCTAAGACTGCACGATAGGAATATAGGGGTGCTTCGTGGGAAGATGCAGCAAGCTTTTAAGGTATTTGTGGATGCTAAAGAAGGGAACAATATTTTTTATTAGATCAGATTGACTGGAGACTTTTGTGAGAAAGACTCCCTCCTTTGCTGTTTCCATACGGTAATGATGATTCTTTGTGTGGTTCTCATTTCTGCTGTGATGCAGAGGCAATAGCAATAGAGCATTCTCACTGTAATTTTATTTGTACTTTCCTTGCCCCAGCCTGCCATGACCAGCATTCTCCAACATGTCATTGGAGGGCTATTTTCAGGGTTTTAAAAAAATCAGCAGTATAAATTTTTTTTTATATCTATTGGATCTATTGGAACAATCTACTACTTCCCCATAATTCTCAGTTTTCATTTTTTTTTTCAAGCGTAAGTCTCCAGTCCTTGTACTTTGTTTTCAAAAACTGAAATCTGGAATTTTAGAGAAACTGGTAGATGTTGCATATAGGTCTATAAAGATCTATTGGAACAATCTACTACTTCCCCATAATTCTCAGTTTTCATTTTTTTTTTCAAGCGTAAGTCTCCAGTCCTTGTACTTTGTTTTCAAAAACTGAAATCTGGGATTTTAGAGAAACTGGTAGATGTTGCAATACATGTTATGACATAGCGATATGGTAATTCCCTTAAAGAAAAAAAATGGATGTACTCATCCCAAAAAGATTGGCAAAAGGCAGGTTTGGAAAGACTGTACCAAAGCTAGGTAGAGGGTGAATGGAGCACAATTAGACCACAATGTCATGTGATTGCTTCCCCCCCCCAAAAAAAAAGGTGTTGCAGTTTGGTAGCCGAAACACATTAAAGCCTCGATGTGGAGGCAATCCTTATAGCATTTGGTATGGCACCCTTGACTGGACCATTTATAGTGTCGCTGTTTTACTAACCTCATTTCTTACTGCTCTAAACTCAGTCATGCAGCACCTTGGTTCTTGATGCTATATGTGTGTGCAGAATCGGACTAGAATGTCTTCAGATCTTTTCCAGATGTTCAATTTCAGATATTCACAGTATCAACCTTAGGATGGCATCATTATAAGTTCAATGAAGTCAATCAGCTTAGAAGTGTGTAACTCTGCTTAGGGTGGCACTGCCAGTCTTGCCAATTTTGATTTTTTAATTTTTTTGGCATCAAGTCATAGCTGGATTATGGTAACCCCATGGGGTTTTCAAGGCAAGAGATATTCAGAGGTGGTTTGCCATTGCTTGCCCCTGCATAGTGACCCTGGACTTCCTTGGCAGTCCCCCATTCAAATATTAACCAGGGCCGACCCTGCCTAGCTTCCAAGATCTGATGAGACTCGACTAGCCTGTCAAATAGATCACTCTATATCAACCACGCTGTGCGAGGTGACCCTGGAAGAAGAGGGGATGACAAGTTGCGGGACCAATGCCATTCGACTAAGATCTACCCCATCTTGCACTGGCACTTTGTTGTTGTATTATATTGTTTTACTGTTGTAGACTGTTTTACCTGTTTTAATTCTGGCACTTGTGCCTCGTTGTTAGCTGCCCTGAGCCTTCGGGGAGGGCGGGATATAAATCCAAAAATAAAATAAAAATAAATAAAATAAATACAGAAATTCTCTCGCATAAAATCTGCTGCAATGAGTGTGCCCTTGTGCAGCTCCCAATAATTTCAATAGGGTTAGTACAACAGAAATTCTTGGTGGGTTGTGCTTCTTGTTTCTAAGGGTATATTCACACTAGCACATTTGGGACATTTCATTTCTTTTTTGATCTTTATTGTACTAGGTAGGGGTGGGTTGTTTCTGGCATCTACAAACCTCTTTCTCTAAGAATACCTTTGGGACCACCTCTCTCAGTATGCTAGAAGAGCATTACGCTCCAGGAATAAGAACTTTCTGGTGGTCCCCTGGTCCGAGAGAGATCCAGCTGTCCTCAACTAGAGCCAGGGCTTTTTTGGCCCTGGCCCCCGCCTGGTGGACCTCCCTGCCAAAGAATATCTGTGCCCTGTGCAATTTACTGCCTTTCCACAGGGCATGCCGGGCAGAGATGTTCCACCAGGCATTTGGTTGAGGACAGCAATGGGACAGTATAAATCTGGCATTCTCACACACACCCAACCTCCACAATTCCCTCCTCCCAGGCGGCCTGTAGAAATTAAAATCTCTCTTCTGCCAGCTTGGGAAGTGTATTGTTTTAATGTTGGTTTTAACTTGAATTATTTATTGTACTGCTCTGTTGTAAGCCTCCCCAAGCCCTGCTTGTAGGGAAGGGCGGCCTAATATATCTAATTTAATAAATAAATAAATAAATAATAGTGGGTGCAGGTTCTTACAATATTCTTCCCAATAGATACTGATAATAGTATATCATATATTGTATAATATATTAATATCATATATGGTCTCAAAAATTTTGGTCCCATTTGCCAAAAAACAGGAAAACTTACAAAGGAATTATGATGTAAAAGGTAAAGGTAAAGGTTCCCTTGCTCGAAAGCCAGTCGAATCCGACTCTAGGGTTGCGGTGCTCATCTCTGTTTCAAAGCCGAAGAGCCAGCGCTGTCCAAAGACATTTCCATGGTCATGTGGCCGGCATGACTAAACACCAAGCCGCACGGAACGCTGTTACCTTCCCACCGAAGCGGTACCTATTTATCTACTTGCAATTTCTTGCTTTCGAACTGCTAGGTTGGCAGGAGCTGGAACTAGAGACGGGAGCTCTCTCCATCATGCGGCACCCGGGTCTCGAACTGCTGAACTACTGACTCATCTTGTGCAGATGCAGCAATGCACATTCACCATATCAAGAAAGGGAACACAAGTAATGAAGGAGGAAGGGAAAGACACAGGCCATGAAGACAGAAAACCTGAAACCTTTATCTAGAACAACTGAGCATGCAGTTTGTCAATGAGGTATACGCTTTTAATAATATCCCTACTCCTGGCAGTGGAATGTAAACAGTGAATGAATTGGGAACTTCACTTGCTCTCCACACCAACTACATGAAAGACTGCCAATATGAATACACCTTTAGGATAGCCATTCTTGCTGGGGTCTTTCTGCAATTGTTTGAAAACTTACAAGTCCATATTTTAACCAAGAGTTTCTACATAATCCATATACTGCATACCTTTTACTTCCCAAGTGTTTTGTTTACTTATCCTTAAATTACCAATAATACCTCAGCAGTCCTTCCCTTTGATTACTGTGGCTCAATCTATCCTACATGACAAAGGTAATGTGTCATAATGATTGTGGATGTCTCCTCAGCTAGCCTCAAGCGTTCGCAAATTGGCTGTTCAAGCAGCCCAATAGGGTTTGGGAGAAATGAAGGAAGTGGACAGATGCATGTGTCTTTGTGTGAAAGGGGAAGTGCAGTCCTGATGCCAGAAGAGACAGGGAGGAGCAAACAGACTGCTGGAGTTGGCTGAATCCATCCCTGGGATCTACTCTGGGGGCACAGATCTGCTCTCTGGTAGGAATGTTCTTTCGTCTCCATCTGTGCTCTGCTTTTATATTTGTCAATAAAGCTTATGCCACAAAAATGTCAAGTTTACTCTTCAGTGTTCCCTCCTTCAAAGGTAAGCATTGCTGCAGTAACTTCTCGCCTCTCAGGGAAGTGAGGCACATGTAAAAATATAATAGCAATAGTTTATTCTCAAAGACTAGGATCTAGGAAATTTTTAAAATATGACTTTGAAATAAGAAATTCAAAAGAACAGAAAGACATCTCATTTAGAAGAATAAGCTATGTATTTAATGTGTAACATACTATCCTTTGTTTTTTAATTATGGCAACAGATACTTTCATTTGCACTGGCTGTCTAGTTTCCCCCCCATAGATGGCAGTGGAGTTTACTTGCCTCATATCTGTTAAATGAAAGCATCCTGTCTACGCTATGGTATCTGCTGCTTACTTAACAAGCAACACAAAAGTTGGAGTAAAAATCGATAAACTTGCTTCATGAGACAGAACAGACAGTACATGAGTTGTGTTGTTGTTTGTGGAGATACACAAGGTGCTCTTATGTGGCTATGACAGCTGTAGCATTTTGACTGTTCAACACATTTCTATGTTAGAAAAGGTTTCAGTCCAACGTGGCCACCACTGAGGTTCCAGCCCTTCTGTGGAGATATAGTTTTCTGTGTCTACTAAACCTGTGTTGGTAGCTGTCCATTGCCGGCTGAGTGCTTGAGGCTTCCATTCAGGGTGGTGGCTCTGAAAGTGTAGGATCGACCTCTGATGGATCCCTCTGTGTAGAGTCTCTCAGGCTTGTTCTGGCAACGGAAGAACATGAGGAATCCATTTCGGTAGTTCTTATTCATCCAACCATACAGCAGAGGGTTAGCAAAAGTTGAGCACATGGCCACCACATGGAAAACTGTATAAAGGAGTTTATATTCATGGAAGATGAGCACCAGATCTAGGTCAATGGCAAGCTGGAAAATATGGAAAGGGAGCCAAGAGACCGCAAACACCACCACCACCATCACCAGCATCTTTGTGGTCTTCCTCCTGCGGCACTGACTGTCATTCCTAGAGGTGGGGCTGATATGGCTTTTGAGCTTAAACCATATCCTGATGTAGGCATAGCAGATGATGGAAAGAGGGAGGACATACTGCAAGAGGAGCATGGATAAGCTGTATATGGTAGCATCTCTGTTTTCTGAAGGCCATTTCTCAGAGCAGACTGCTATTTTGAGATTGATGGATGGAATTTCTTCATACCTGTACTCTCGGAAGATGGCCAGAGGACAGGCTAGGACAGCAGCTACCAGCCATGTAATAGCTATGATGGTGAAGCTGATCTTCTTGGATATCCTGCTGTCCAGGTGGAATACTATGCATCTGTACCTGTCCAGAGCAATCACAGTTAAGGTGAGGGTGGACACATGAACACTTAAAGCTTGAGCATAGGAGACCAGGTGACAAAGCACAGCCCCAAACTTCCACTCATCAAGTAGAGTGTAGGCCAAAGTGAAGGGCAAGCAGAGCGTGTCCACCATTAAGTCTGCCAGAGCCAGGTTAGCTATGAAAAAGTTGGTAACAGTCCTCATGGTTTTGAACCTCACTATCATGTAGATGACTAAGGAGTTGCCAATGAACCCCAGCAGAATGATGAGAGAGTAGGCAGCTATCAGTATGATCTGGACCCCCAAGATCTTGGTGCTGTCCATCATAACATTGGTGGATCCTTGGAGCCCCTGACTAGGGGTGGCGATGCTCTTTGTGTACCAGCTAGATGACCGCTTTTTATCCAATATGTCCAAGAGGATGGTGCTGTTGACTTGATCAAGCAACCCCATGATTAATTTTTCCTACTAGGCTGAAGGTGTATACGTTAGCCACTTTGTCTGTAAAGAGGGAAACAAGCATATTTTTTTAAATAATAGTTCAGGTCGGAGAAAATCGTCAATTTCAGGTTATAATGACACATCTGGAATGGCATTTAAAACTGAGCCCCACTCCTAATCTCCTCCTACCCTTCTTTTACATTAAAAATAGCATCATGTCTATGGTTTCTGTACACAGTTACCATGGCCACTCAGAAAGAAAAGTTGACCCGCTTAGACCCCATTTTATACGCATGATAAGATTATTACCAAAGAGACAGCTAAAAGGCTGACCTCAGTTGAATTCTTTTAAAAAAATATTTTGTTAATAAATTCTATTTATCTACAATTGAATGTTAGAAAGACCCCCTCCAAATGCCAGGCTGACATAATCAAATAAACCAGACATTCTACTCATCTATAAACAACAACCAGCCACCGGTTTACAGTCTGCCATTTGTGGCCTCTTGTAACCTTGGCTCTGCTTCCCAGAGCAGATATGAATGAAGGATGGGCATGAATACAGATAAATATAAAAATCATCAAAGGCTGGGGAAGAAAACAGATTCAGTGATAGTTTCACTCATGAGTAGGACTTATGCTGAAAGTCCCCTGGAATTACAACTCATTTATATACTACAGAGATCAGTTCCCCTGTAGAAAATGAATGCTTTGAAGGGTGGACTCTGTGACACTCTACCCCACTCCAGGTCCCTGTCCTCCTCAGGCTCCATCTCCAAATCTCCAAGAATTTCCCAACCTGGATCTGGCAACCCTACCACTCCATCCCCCGCCGGTGGTCCCTGGGGGGACCTAGCAATCCTATCTGAAGAACTGGGCTCTAGTTCACAAAAGCTTAGAATAAAATGTTGTCAGTCTTTAGTCTTTCAGATACCATTAGATTCTAACTAATTTTTGCTAATAGTCTTAAGTCTTAAGATCACTTTGCTGGGAGAAAGTCCCATAATAGACTTAAGTGGAATTCTGATTGGACCTGCTTACTATTTCTCTCTAACATAGCTACCACGCTGGGACTACTAGAAAATTTGCTCCAATCCAAACCCAGCATGATCTTTCCTATGGGAAAAAACTCTAGCATTGCTGGCAAGTATTGCTGGGGGAGATCCAAAATGAGAAAAAGTAAGAACTTCTTTGTGTCTTCATTTGATACCCTCACCCCACACACAGCATGTTTTAAGAGTCCTATGCATTGCCCTGTTTGCAGTATGTACAAACATCCCCCTGTTGTGTTACTGGTCTATCCTACCCATTTTGGTTGCATGGGGTTTCTTTTTGTTGTTCTTCGTTTGTTATGATCATGCCAAATGAACAATGACTGGACACGAGGGGGGGGGGTGTTCAGGGGGAACGCGCCAGAACAGAGTTCCAGAACCTCTTTGACAAAATACTTTTAAAAATGTTTAAAAGTTCATGAGTTTTCAGGATACAGATAGAAAACCTCATTTCTCTCTTAAGAGTTCCAGCACCTCTTTTTTAAAAAACAAACAAACCCTAACTGGACATGTGTCCTTTGGGCGGGATGTGGAATGCAGAATCTTCAAACTGAACATGGAAGAATATAAACCTTAACTTTTGTAATACAACTATGTGTAAGAAACTGTGAATCAGTTTGTATGCTTTGTATGTATACTGCTGACAATAATAAGAGGCAGAAGAGAAGCTCATGACAGGGCCTTTGTAATTTCCTAGGGAGACCTAGGTTATGACCTAGCACATTTCCCAGGGTGCACCATCATGCGGCACCTCCTGTTCAATACAGTCCAGTCGAGAAGGGAGGAGGAGAAGAGACACAAGGGGAGATGAGATGGGAGAAGGTAAGCTCTATTATTCCTCCTGATGTCTTTGAATTCTCTAAACCAGACTGCCAGGCTCCAGAACTAATCGTCACAGCTGGTGTCACAGGGAAGCTTAGGTGGTCACTGGATGATCAATGAGAGCTGCCAGAGGGACTACTCACAGTGGCAGATTCTTGCTAGTGAATGAGGAAGTCTAGAGAAATCAGCTGAAGGTGGGGGAGGGGTCACCAACTTTCCAGATCTCCTCTACCCCTCCCTACCACCCTCCTCTCTCCAGCTTTCCCCTCAGTCTGCTGTCTGCACACACCATTTGCTCCTGTGTGCTTGGGAGGATGTAGTGTATTTGCTGCAGAATGTACTACAGTGAAGGATTGGCTTGCACACTGGGAACAATGGGAGAGACTTGAAGGCCCATAACATTGAAAGATAGGAATGACAATTGACTTGCATGGGTTCCATACATTGTGGTGGTGGTGGTAGAAAGTACCGTCAAGTCACAGATGACTTATGGCGACCCCATGGGGTTTTCAAGGCAATGCTCGGAGGTGGTTTGCCATTGCCTAACTCTGCATCACATCCCTAGTATTCTTTGGTGGTTTTCCTTCCAAATACTAACCTGCTTATGTATTTCCTTGCAAATACTAGACCCTGCTTAGCTTTTGAGATCAGGCTGGCCTGGGCTATCCAGGTCAGGGCTGCTCCATACATTTGTTGTTGTTGTTCAGTCACACAGTCGAGTCCAACTCTTTGCGACCTCATGGACCAGATCCCGCCAGGCCTTCCTGTCTTCTGCCATCCTCTGAAGTTGGCTCAATTTCCTGTTCATTGCATCTATGACACTGTCTAACCATCTCACTCCATACATTACAGCACAAAAAAGTAGCAAAAATGTGGAATGGGTTTTGGATGAAGGTCTCTGAGAACAGATACACTGCTCTGAGATTGGAATGATGAACCACAGAGTGGAATGATAGTCCCTGGGAGTAGCATGAGTGGAACTAGAATGACAGACTCCCTTAGTGGAATGATGTCTCCACCAGGAATGACAGCCCTTGGGAGTAACAACTATGTTCTGGGCCTAGAATGAAGGCCCCTGGGAGTAGCAAGAGTATTCTGGGACTGGAATGACACACACACACACCCCGGTGGAATGATGGCCTCTGGGAAGAGCAAAAGTGTTCTGGGACTTGAATGACATCCTCCTCCCAGTGGAACGAGAAACTCTGGGATGGCCTTGAGTGTTCTGGGACTGGATTGACAACCCCCTGAATGGAATGACACAAGAGGAGGAGAAAGAGAAGGAGGAGAGTCGGATTTATACTTCACCCTTCACTCAGAGTCTCAGAGTGGCTTATGATCTCCAGTTTGGTGTAGTGGTTAAGTGCGTAGACCGGGAGAACCAGGTTTGATTCCCCACTCATAAGAACATAAGAGATGCCAATGTTGGATCAGGCCAAAGGCCCATCCAGTCCAACACTCTGCCACACAGTGGCCAAAAATACCAGTGCCATCAGGAGGTCCACCAGTGGGGCCACAACATTAGAAGCCCTCCCACTGCACCAAGAAGACAGAGCATCCCTTGCCCCAGAGTCCCTATCTATACCTTGTGGCTAGTAGCCACTGATGGACCTCTGCTCCATATGCTTATCTAATTCCCTTTTGAAGCCATCCATGCTTGTAGCCGCCACCACCTCCTGTGGCAGTGAATTCCATGTGTTAATCACTCTTTGGGTGAAGAAGTACTTCCTTTTATCCGTTCTAACCCGTCCGCTCAGCAATTTCATTGAGTGCCCATGAGTTCTTGTATTGTGAGGAAGGGAGAAAAGTACCTCTTTCTCTACCTGCTCTTTCCCATGCATAATCTTATAAACCTCAATCATGTCACCCCTCAGTTGTCGTTTCTCCAAGCTAAAGAGCCCTAAGCGCTTTAACCTTTCCTCATAGGGAAAGTGTTCCAACCCTTTTATCATTCGAGTTGCCCTTTTCTGCACTTTTTCCAAAGCTATAATATCCTTTTTAAGGTGTGGTGACCAGAACTGCACACAGTATTCCAAATGAGGTCGCACCATTGATTTATATAGCGGCATTATGATATTGGCTGATCTGTTTACAATACCCTTCCTAATAATCCCCAGCATAGCATTGGCCTTCTTTATTGCAGTCACACACTGTCTCGACATCTTCAGTGAGTTATCTACTACAACTCCAAGATCTCTCTCTTGCTCAGTCTCTGCCAGTTCAGACCCCATCAATGTGTATTTATATTTAGGATTTTTGGCTCCAATGTGCATCACCTTGCACTTGGCCACATTGAACCCCATTTGCCATGTTGACGCCCACTCGCCCATCCTTGACAGATCCCCTTGGAGTGCCTCACAATCCTCACTGGTTTTCACCACCCCGAACAACTTTGTATCATCCGCAAATTTAGCCACTTCACTGCTTACTCCCATCTCCAAATCATTAATGAACAAGTTAAAAAGCAGTGGACCAAGTACTGATCCCTGCGGTACCCCACTGCTTACCACCCTCCACTGAGAAAATTGCCCACCTACACTCACTCTCTGTTTTCTATGAACTAGCCAGTTTTTGATCCATAAAAGGACTTGTCCTTCTATCCCATGATTTTTGAGCTTACTTAGGAGCCTTTGATGAGGAACTTTATCAAAAGCTTTCTGGAAGTCAAGGTAAATAATATCTATTGGATCCCCCTTGTCCACATGTTTGTTCACCCCCTCAAAGAACACTAACAGGTTAGTGAGACAAGATCTTCCCTTACAGAACCCATGTTGAGTCTGCCTCAATAGGTTTTGTTCATCTATGTGCCTACTAATTCTTTCCTTAATAATGGTTTCCACCAATTTACCCGGTATCGACGTCAGACTGACTGGCCTGTAATTTCCCGGATCTCCTCTGGAACCCTTTTTAAAGATGGGAGTGACATTAGCTACCTTCCAATCCTCAGGAATGGAGGCAGATTTTAAGGAAAGATTACATATCTTTGTCAGGAGATCTACAAGTTCACATTTGAGTTCTTTCAGAACTCTCGGATGTATGCCATCTGGGCCTGGTGATTTTTCAGTTTTTAAGTTGTCTATCAGTTTTAGGACCTCCTCTCTCATCACCTCAATCTGACTCAGGTCTTCCAACACCCCTCCTGAAATCAGTGGTTCTGGAGTGGGCAAGCACTTCTCATCTTCCACAGTGAAGACGGAGGCAAAAAATGCATTTAGCTTCTCAGCCATTTCCCTATCATCCTTCAATACTCCTTTTACCCCTTGGTCGTCCAAGGGCCCCACTGCCTCCCTGGCTGGTTTCCTGTTTCTAATGTATTTGAAGAAAGTTTTATTGTTGGTTTTTACGTTTTTTGCTATATGCTCCTCATATTCCCTTTTTGCCTGCCTGACCTCAGACTTGCATTTTATTTGCCATAGCCTGTGTTCCGTTTTATCAGCCTCACTGTGACTAGCTTTCCACTGCTTAAAGGAATTCTTTTTACTTTTTACAGCCTCCATTACTCTGTTTGTTAACCATGCAGGCTTTTTCCTATACCTGTTTGTGCCTTTCCTAACCTGCGGAATATATATTTTTTGAGCTTCTAGGATCGTAGTTTTAAATAGATCCCAAGCTTCCCCAATTGTTTTGACCCTTTCTACTTTTCCTTTCAGTTTCCTCCCCACGTGTCCCCTCATATCAGAGAAATTACCCCTTTTAAAGTTAAAAATGGTTGTGTGAGTCTTTTTGGCCAATTCTCTATTTGTACAAATGATGAACTCAACAACATTATGATCACTGTTTCCAAGCGGTGCAATCACTTTTACATCTCTCACCAGGTCTTGAGTGTTACTTAGGACCAAATCAAGGATCGCCTCTCCCCTGGTAGGTTCCGTGACCATCTGCTCCATAGCACAGTCATTTAGAGTGTCTAGAAACTCAATCTCTTTTTCCCGACTAGAACACATATTGACCCAATCAATGTGTGGGTAGTTAAAATCACCTATTATTACACAGTGTTTTTGTCTAGTTGCTATCTTTAAGGCATTCATCATTTTATAATCCTCCTCTATCTTTTGATCTGGTGGGCGATAACAAACTCCCAGTGTTAAGTTTCCTTTTGGCCCCCCTATTTCAACCCATAGAACTTCCAGAAGCGAATCCAATTCACTTAGCCTCTCAATCTTTCTAGACTTTATACCCTCTCTGACATACAGAGCTACCCCACCTCCAACCCTTCCCCCCCTATCCTTCCGATATAATATATAACCGGGAATCACTGTGTCCCACTGATTTTCCTCATCCCACCAAGTTTCAGAAATACCCACAATGTCTATTTTTCCCTCCGACACCAAGCACTCCAACTCCCCGATTTTACCTCGGACACTTCTAGCATTTGTATAGAAACAGCTGTAATTTCCCTTACAAGTTAAGCCTGCATCCTTCCTCTTGCTATCTCGAGTCGTTGTCCGGCAGTCCATGTCACCAGCCATGGCCTCTGTGGACAATTTCAATCCACCTCCCTGTAGAAAAGCAACCGGTACCCCCTCACCTCTCTCAGATGAGCCAACCCGAACCAGAGACTTTTCATCTCCTGTCGGCTTTCCCCCAATATTCAGTTTAAAAGCTGCTCTGCCACCTTTTTGATTTTAAGTGCCAGCAGCCTGGTTCCTTCTCGGGACAAGTGGAGACCGTCTCGCCTGTACAGCTCCCTCTTGTTCCAAAAAGTATCCCAGTGCCTAACAAACCTGAACCCTTCCCCCCTACACCATCGTCTCATCCACGCATTGAGACTCCTGATCTCTGCCTGTCTCTCCGGCCCTGCGCGTGGAACAGGTAACACTTCTGAGAAGGCTACCTTGGAGGTCCTGGACCTAAGTTTCCTGCCCAGCAGCCTAAATTTCTCCTCCAGGACCTCACGACTGCATTTCCCCACATCGTTGGTGCCGACATGCACCACGACCACTGGCTCCTCCCCAGCACTATCTACCAGCCTATCTAAAACACGCGTAATGTCCGCTACCTTCGCACCAGGCAGGCAAGTCACCATACGGTCAGTACGCGGGTTCGCCACCCAGCTGTCTACCTGCCTAAGGATCGAATCACCCACTACCAAGAGCCCCCCTCCCACCCTGCTCAGGGATGGTTCCTTGGTGCAAAAGGAGAGCCGCTCACCAGCTGGGGAAGAGGTCCCTTCTGAGGGCACATTCCCCTTATCCTCAGCATGGTGCCCTGTTTCCCCTAGACCCTCATGCTCCCTGACAGCAGCGGGGCTGCCAGATCCAGAGTGGGACGAAGCTAACAAGTCCCCGAGAGTCTTTTCTGTGTGCCTAGCTGACTGTCTCTGCTTCTCCAGGTCAGCCACCTTGGCCTCAAGGGAGCACACACGTTCCCTGAGAACCAGGAGCTCCTTGCACCGAGGACACACCCAAGACTTCTGCCCAGTGGGCAGATAGTCATACATGTGACACTCCGTGCAAAACACTGGATAGCCCCCAACCCCCTGCTGGCATTCTGGCTTCATAATTCTTTTAAAATAAATAAATATAATCCCCCTTTTAAACCCTTGGTATTTATGTGGGTTTTGTTATCAAGTCAAATTATTTTACGGGAAAGACAAAGAGCCTAGGGCCTTGTCTTTCTGGCTCTTTTTGGGCTTCTTACAGCGCCCCTAGTCTAAGAGTCCCTAGGCTAAGAGCCACAGGCAAAGAGCCCTTTAGCTCACCCTTCGGCTCGTGCCAGAGGCTCGTGCCTCTGCCAAGGTGCTTCCTTAAATAGAGGCCTCCCCCAGCAGAGGTCAGGCAGCAGCTATTCAAATTCAAATTCACCCAGGCACTCAATCACAGGCAAAACAATGCCCCTTCCACTTCCTCTCAATTACAGGCAATCCCAGTCAAACAATGCCCGTTCCTCTCCCACACTCAATCAGCCAGGACTCTGCAAGAACTCTAAGTGCTTCCACACACTGCTAAACACAGTTTTCCCACAAAATATCCTTAGCTGAATTCTCTCAGCTGAAAGCAAGTAAAAGAAACCCACTCACCTCTCTCACAGCTCTCTCTCCTGCTCCTGCTCAGAGCTCAGCTGGTCTCCTCTGCCTCTGGCAAGGTGCTTCCTTAAATAGAGGCCTCCCCCAGCAGAGGTCAGGCAGCAGCTATTCAAATTCAAATTCACCCAGGCACTCAATCACAGGCAAAACAATGCCCCTTCCACTTCCTCTCAATTACAGGCAATCCCAGTCAAACAATGCCCGTTCCTCTCCCACACTCAATCAGCCAGGACTCTGCAAGAACTCTAAGTGCTTCCACACACTGCTAAACACAGTTTTCCCACAAAATATCCTTAGCTGAATTCTCTCAGCTGAAAGCAAGTAAAAGAAACCCACTCACCTCTCTCACAGCTCTCTCTCCTGCTCCTGCTCAGAGCTCAGCTGGTCTCCTCTGCCTCTGGCAAGGTGCTTCCTTAAATAGAGGCCTCCCCCAGCAGAGGTCAGGCAGCAGCTATTCAAATTCAAATTCACCCAGGCACTCAATCACAGGCAAAACAATGCCCCTTCCACTTCCTCTCAATTACAGGCAATCCCAGTCAAACAATGCCCGTTCCTCTCCCACACTCAATCAGCCAGGACTCTGCAAGAACTCTAAGTGCTTCCACACACTGCTAAACACAGTTTTCCCACAAAATATCCTTAGCTGAATTCTCTCAGCTGAAAGCAAGTAAAAGAAACCCACTCACCTCTCTCACAGCTCTCTCTCCTGCTCCTGCTCAGAGCTCAGCTGGTCTCCTCTGCCTCTGGCAAGGTGCTTCCTTAAATAGAGGCCTCCCCCAGCAGAGGTCAGGCAGCAGCTATTCAAATTCAAATTCACCCAGGCACTCAATCACAGGCAAAACAATGCCCCTTCCACTTCCTCTCAATTACAGGCAATCCCAGTCAAACAATGCCCGTTCCTCTCCCACACTCAATCAGCCAGGACTCTGCAAGAACTCTAAGTGCTTCCACACACTGCTAAACACAGTTTTCCCACAAAATATCCTTAGCTGAATTCTCTCAGCTGAAAGCAAGTAAAAGAAACCCACTCACCTCTCTCACAGCTCTCTCTCCTGCTCCTGCTCAGAGCTCAGCTGGTCTCCTCTGCCTCTGGCAAGGTGCTTCCTTAAATAGAGGCCTCCCCCAGCAGAGGTCAGGCAGCAGCTATTCAAATTCAAATTCACCCAGGCACTCAATCACAGGCAAAACAATGCCCCTTCCACTTCCTCTCAATTACAGGCAATCCCAGTCAAACAATGCCCGTTCCTCTCCCACACTCAATCAGCCAGGACTCTGCAAGAACTCTAAGTGCTTCCACACACTGCTAAACACAGTTTTCCCACAAAATATCCTTAGCTGAATTCTCTCAGCTGAAAGCAAGTAAAAGAAACCCACTCACCTCTCTCACAGCTCTCTCTCCTGCTCCTGCTCAGAGCTCAGCTGGTCTCCTCTGCCTCTGGCAAGGTGCTTCCTTAAATAGAGGCCTCCCCCAGCAGAGGTCAGGCAGCAGCTATTCAAATTCAAATTCACCCAGGCACGGCTGTGGGGAGGACACACTTCCGGTGATGTCAGGGGGTGTGGCATATGCTAATGAGTTATACTAATGAGTCCCCCTAGCTCTTTTTCTACGAAATGACCCCTGGCGGTACCCCACTCCTTACCACCCTCCACTGAGAAAATTCCCCATTTATACTCACTCTCTGTTCTCTATTAATTAGCCAGTTTTTGATCCACAAAAGGACTTGTCCTTTTATCCCATGATTTTTGAGCTTACTTAGGAGCTTTGATGAGGAACTTTATCAAAAGCTTTCTGGAAGTCAAGGTAAACAGTATCTATTGGGTTCCCCTTGTCCACATGTTTGTTCACCCCCTCAAAGAACACTAACAGGTTAGTGAGACAAGATCTTCCCTTACAGAACCCATGCTGAGTCTGACTCCTCCACTTGCACCTGGCTGGATGACCTTGGGCAAACCGTAGTTCTGATAAGAGCTGTTCTTGAAAAAGAGCAGTTTCTGTCAGAGCTCTCTCAGCCCCACCTACCTCACAGGGTGTCTGTTGTGGGGAGGGGAAGGGAAAGGAGTTTGTAAGCCGCTCTGAGACACCTTTGGGTAGTGAAGGGCGGGGTATAAAGCCAATCTCTTCTCTCTTCTTCTTCTTCCTTAGGCTCCTCTTCCCCAACAGACACCCTGTGCGGTAGGTGGCGCTGAGAGAGCTCTTGAGAGAACTGGTTTTGAGAGAACATCTCTGAGAGGACTGTGACTGACCCAAAGTTACTCAGGGTGCATTCAGATGGGCAGTTAATCCCGCCATTATGCTGGCTCAAATTTGATCCCGATCTTTTAAATCCATCCTCGCACGACCAGACATCCCCCGGGGGAATCGCCCTACCATGCGCTGCTTCCACTGTGGATAGTCTAGATGGCGTCCACTGAAGGAGGCACATGCAGTGGGTTTTTTAAAATGAGCATGCGCATAGGCTTGATATTGCAGCCTTGTTTATCCGTGCATGTGCAGATTCATGTGACATCAGACCATCCCAAATGGGCGCAATTTTTTAATTGCGTGCTGGAACGATCAGACAGGGGCAAGTCCGCGTTTGCCCCGTTGGAACGGAAAACTCCAGATTTTAACTAGTACCTTTTTAGTACGGCTCCAAAGCATGGTAAAATGGGGTGCTCATGGAAGACGTACGTTTCCCAGATGTTGATGTCTGGACATTACATTTAAATCCATGAGGCACTCGTGCTTCATGCGGATCTAAAGAGCTGTCTGAACACACCCTCAGTTGGTTTCATGTGGAAGACTGGGGAATCAAACTCAGTTCTCCAGATTAGAGTCCACCGCTCCTAAGCACTACACCAAACCGGCTCTCTCGGGAATAGAATGAGTGTTCTGGGACTGAATGACAGCCCTTGGGAGTAGCTGATATGTTCTGGGCCTGGAATGACAGCTCCCAGAGCAGAATGACAGGGCCTGGGAGCTGTGTTCCCTCTAAGCTGAGTTAGTGTGAGCTAGCTCACAGTTTTTAGCCTCCGGCTCACACTTTTTGTCTGAGCTCAGGAAGGATGGCTCGAGAGCAAACTAATTTATGCAGTAGCCAAATCGCTCACTCACAACTTTAATGCCAGTAGCTCACAAAGTAGAATTTTTGCTCACAAGACTCTGCAGTTTAGAGGGAGCATTGCCTGGGAATACCATGAGTGGGACCTGGCATGTTCAGTCTGCACTCGTAAAGACCAGGAATTCAGGTAGCTCTGCCAATACCTTTGATAGTGAAAAACTGAGACAGGGCTAAGATGGCACAGTGCTACTTAGTGAAGCTCCAAGATTTGTACACAAAAAAGATTCTGACACATTCTACTTTTTAGGATTACCAGAATCTGAGATTACATCATGATATAATTTTAAATTACTGATTTATAATGAAATCCTGAGGAAATTAATTTATAAATAAATAAAATTCAGAGACTAGCTAAGACTTTTAGTCTTAATAAATAGGGCATTTTTCTGTTGCTTCAGCTTAATTCTTTTTAATGATCTATCATGGCCCATGAAATCTAATTTATTCATTCTAAGTGTGAACAAAACACCTTGCCAATCACATTCTTTTCCATGCCGTAACAAAATACTGTCCAGTAATTACCAGCATTTGCACTGGTTTATCTACAGCATATGCTATATAGGAACTAAAAAGTGATTAGTGAGAACCACTATAGTTAGATAGTGTTAGATGTGGACTTTTGAGGCTAGGTTTTAAAACATTCAACCTTAATCTAGTCTCACTGTGTAATCTTGATCGAGTCACTGTAGCTTTCTCTAACCTGCCTCTCAGGGTTCTTTTGAGATATTTATTTACTTTCTTTGTACCCTGTCTTTCTTCCCAATAGGGACTCAAAGTGGAAAAGGGTGCCTAGAACTGACTCTGCTAATAGTATTGCTCGATTGATTGATTCATTCATTCATTTATTCACTGATTTTCCATCCTTTTTTTTTTTCATTTGTTTGGAAACAAATACAGATCACTCCCAAATTTCTCACAAACATAGTTTCCCTGTGTGTGGTAATAGTTCCATAGACATGTAGGGGTAATGGCTGAACCTCATGCTATGTGTTTGATGCATAAACTGTATTCCCTTGCTGGGGCCTAGATATTCCTGGTGCTGTTCCATGATAAACTATTTGGAAACCTCTTCTGTGATTTGAAGAAGTTATGCAGATAGGGAGAACATGTAGGGGGTCATCTGGGGTTCCCCATTGACACCATGTGTTATTACTTATGCCACCTACTTTTTCCCCACTGAAATATTACACCATTATCAAGGGTGGGACCAGCCTTTAAAGGAACATAGATTATTGACTAAATCCTCTTCCAGCCATACATCCAAACCTGCCAAATTTTGTCCCTTGTGTTGGAGATTATGTGTAAAATCTACTATTGGTGCAATGGCATTGCTGTGCCAGCATGAATCCATTGGCTCGAATTTTTTTTTGCTGATGCAAGAGACTCAATAGCAATCCTATCCTCATCAAACCAGCATGATTTTGAGGCATAATAATATTTCACTGCTTGTGATGAGAAGTCAAAGTACTGGCATGTGTGGACAAGTCTAAAGATGCATAGTTTAACATGACACTTCTCTCCTGGTACTAAATACAGCTCCTAATTTACATTATCCATTCAACTTCCTTTCAAATGAATACCACTACTATGTTATGAGTTTCCACACGACTGATAATTAAGTCATTGTATGGTTTGTCAGGTCTCGTCACTACCTTTTGGTGCATTCCAAACGCTTGCTCTGATCATTCTAAATTTGCAAAAACAGATTATATAAACCTGCAAATATTAATTGTGTTTTTTTGCATTTTTATCACAAGCAACTGTGGTGTTTGTGACCTATTAAACTTTGCTCCTGTTTAAAACTATGCTGCCCCCTTATGTTGCTGCCCAGCATTAAGGACACAGCAGCAACCATGTCTATTTCTCTCAGAAGAGACTATTACAAATTTCACATTCCACACTCCTCAAAATAAAGCTTGTGAACAGTCTCAATGAAATGCAGAGTGACTTACTAATACATGATTTAAAAGCGCAATGGCCATAAGTATGTTGGTGAATAAATATCACTAGCCTCGGCATAAACATCTTGGGGAACAGACAGCAGTTCTCTCACTTGACCAGAAAATAATAATTTAAGCTAGTTCCTGTAAACAAATGGAAGAAAATAATTGCTGTCCAAATGGGGGCAGGGGCTTTGATTATGTCGTAATTCATAAGCAAGGGCCATGTATTCGTTTAGCACTTTGTGGAACAGAGTTTATAGCATCTCTTGAGAGCTGCTGCTGGTATCTAGACTGCTTGGCTACAGAGCTCTGCTACTTGGGATGCCCAAGGAAGAGAGAAAATGCCTAATTTAGATTGGCTTCCTCCCCTGCCTCTTTTCCCTGCATACTTTTATCAGCTCACAAACACTAGCACCAAGTGACTGAACCTGAATAACAAGCTTGGTTGCAGAAATTCTCTAATGTCACCAGAGATGCAGCTGAAGATCAGTGGGCACTGGGCAGTATGTTATAGGGAGAAAGCCTCACACTTCAATTTCTGCATCGCTGCCCAGGAAACATTGAGGTGGATCCAACCACCCTCCTCCAGTCCAAGGAGCTTTCCTCCAACGCAAGTGGCTCTTTCTCCAATGGAAGAGCCACCTAATTTGGAAGAAGTCTCCTTATATTGGAGCAAGGCTTCAAACATGAGCCAAATGGAAAGGTGGGCTATATTTTAATAAATAAATAAACTTTGTACAGTGGATAGGAGTGGGATCTGCTGGAGGTGTCATATTGGCATTCACAGCTCAAAATGTTGATAAGAAATAGGATGGTGGATGGGGATATTTCAGTGTTCCCAATGCTACCACATTGTTCTGTACGCCCTAATCCACATGGTGACCGCACTCTTGAGTCATGAGCCACATCTTGTATGTAAGTATGGCTTACTTTTCTGGACTTTCTACCTCTCCTCATCATACAGACATCTGAGGAGAACGGAGGAAGAAGAATAGAATAAATAATACTCCATGGGATGTATAGTCTCTGCTTCCACCTTGTGTTAGAGTTAAACATACAGCATTTGGGTCAAAGAGATTATAGATAAGTGAATAGAGCATAGTGTCAGGTTCAACAGCAAGTAAATCTTCACACACATTTCCAAGGAAGCGTTATGCTTTATTAGATTACAAAACTGGTACCATATCCACAGGATTATTGTTAGGAATAACTAAGGGGCGGAAACATCCCTACATATAGCAGGATGAGGCAAATGGCTAAGCAAATGATATTCGAGCGCGCGCGGGGGAATTCTCCCGGCAGGAGGATACATAATAAGCGGGAAAGTCTCAGTGCCTCATGAGAGCCGAAAGATTCACACCAGCGGTGGAACGCAAGCCCTCCCCCCTTCACAAGGCCAGACAGATAATGTAGTCTGGCAGCACTGGTTCTCATGGTCTCCCTATCGCTGTTTACGGCAAGCAGCAGAGCAGCGAGCAAGCTAGGATCAGAAAAGGGAACAAGCAAAACATGGCAGCTAGCTGACACATAGAGATAAATTGGTGAATCACCTGGCTGCTGAGTAACATGCATTAAACATTTCTCCGCATTAACAACTGGAGAGCTGCTACAAGCATAGTCATTCTTAGATAATATGTTAATCAGATCAAGGATCATTTGCAATATTTCTAGACTGGTTAATGTCATGTAATGAGGTTCTCCATAACAAGCAGCAAAGCTGAAAAAAAATATGCTGAAGTTCATTGGGTTGTAATGCACCACCTCTCATGTAATCTCTGGCATTAATCGGCAGTTTTGTAAGGATGAAGCAACAGTTAAACAGACCCACTGACCGGCACAAGCAGAAGCCCTTCATTGCAATGTTTACTACATCAGAAACCTGTAGAAACTCTAAAACATCATTAATTTCTGTGTGGTAAACATTGAATTGCCAACTCCTGGCTGGGACAGTCCTGGAGATTTGGAGGGATAGGAGGGAGCTCAGCAG